>NC_068993.1:63610821-63622452 GCF_001194135.2 Octopus bimaculoides | reverse complement strand
ATATATATATATATATATATATACATATAAAGTGAGGGAAGAGTACTAGAAATAAGAAATTAAGAATAAATACAGGTGAAAGAATCCCCTAATTCTGCCAGTCCTTTATACAACACATCAGCTCACTAATTGATGTATACTCATTAGTCCAAAATATTACATATATATATAGATATATATTTAAGAAATGAAGTTAAAAATAAAAGGTCATTACATGTAATTCCTTTATTGGAGTAAATTTGGCTTATGGCTGTTTCCAGTAATCAGAAGATCAACACAGAGCTGAAAGTGCCTCTACCTGGTTGCTTGCCCAGTTAGAAATAGCAGCCAAATCTCCCTCAAATCACACCAACCTACAATCTTGGAAAGGAAGGATGCTTTGTCTAATGCAATACTAAGGATAAGGTCACAGATGGAGCACTTTTGAATGTAAGACTCTGCTGAATCAATAATGGCTGACGCTTAAACAACAATAAACAACCTTGTTTTAAGAATGACATATTTCTTCTTATTAAATCATAATTTAGTTTTAATTTATCATTTATCTATTTATTTAGATCCTCCATTCTGGATTTATTTCTGCCAGAACAACAATCACTCTGCTTTTCTACTATTTCAGAAATACCATTCTTTTGCTGCTGGTCATTTGATATGAGAAATGTTGGTCAGATTCCAAACTTTTTTTTATTTTATTTATTTATGAAAGATCATCTTCTTCAATTTTTTTTTTATACTTTTGTTTTACTTTCTTTTGCTGAAATATACCTTTTATTATTATTATTATTATTATTATTATTATTATTATTATTATTATTATTATTATTATTATTATTATTATTATTATTATCATTTTTTTCTCCTGTGTAAGAGAATCAATGTTCTTTGAGCAGCTGAATTTTATAGATGGTTCCACTTCGATAGTGCTAACCAGTTTGGTAAGTGGAAGACAAGTAGAAGAATTTTACTTTAGATAATGCTACTGTCTATCCTGACTATGTGGTCAATAAAGTAGATATTAATATGATGATGATAATGGCGGTGGTGGCTTCTGATATCATGGCATACTTCCAGGAATTTATAGTAAGGAGGATTATATCTGATTTAATTGATGATATTTTTGGCTTCCATTATCAACTCTCAGAGGGGCAAAACACAAACACCAATGTCCCCAAAGGATTTTGGACTCAAAATTTGAAGAACTGAAACTAAATATTTTAAAACATTTAGTCTGGCACCTTTTCCCTTTGTTTCACTTCCTTGCTTTCTTCATAATGGTTTTCAGTCATGGAAGGAATCATCACATCATCTGTTGAACTTCTAGAAATAACAGCCTCTCTTCCTCAAATCACATCGTTTCAATTGCCTTTACTCAACCATCCCATTTATATTCTGATCCCTGTCCCTTGTGAGTATGCCCAGCACTTTGCCACCATCTCTATCCTGCTGTCTCCCTCTCTCTCTCTCTCTCTTGCGAGTGTGTGAGTGTGTGTATGTGTGCCTGTGTGTCTCTGTGTGTGTGTGCGTGTGTATTTACATTCCTCAATAATGACTTGATTTCATTGAAATAGCAGCTGAACATCATTCAAATAAAACTTGACCAGCTTAAACAAATGGGTAGACATGGAGCCTCTGTGTAGTTGCTTGACTTACAAGAAATGACAGCCAAATCTCCCTCACCTATAACAGCCAAAGAAAAAGAAATTAAAAGACAGGATGATTGTGGTTGTAATGCTTTTTGATCACCAGGTTGCTCAGTCTGAGTTGGTCTGGTGCTAAATGATGAGAACAATGACACCACCACCACCACCACCACCACCATCGACGACGACAATGACACCACCACCACCATTACACCATTGTTCATGTTTATTAATGTTATTGTTTAACAATATCCACTTTGTTTCAATTTATGTTTAGAATCAATCACAACAGGTGTCATAAGATCTATCTTTAAATTGCTTAACATGACTAAACTCAATCACTGGTGCCACTTTGTAACGTACTCTTTGATTCTTGCAAAACAATTAGAGATTCTCCTTCATTTTTTTGTCTTTTGGTTTTTCATCTTTTTTTTTATCTCAGAAATCAATTATTGGTTGGTGCAATTTACTTTGATCAACAATCTCTCAGATATTTAAAAGATTCTTTTTTTGGGGGCGGATTTTAAAATTTGGTTTTTGTGTTGCTTTGTTCTGCTAAGTAGATGACAATTTGATAGATTTTGGCTCTTTTCTGTTTTTGCTAGGAACAAGTTATTGTTTAGCCCTAGGTCACATGTGATTCAGTTGATCTCTGATCCCAAATATTCCATCAATAACCATCAGTCTTTTAGCAGTTATCCAGGTGATTAGCACTGCATTATCTCTAATGTCCTTTGCATGATCTTACTCCAAGATACATTATACCCTGATAAAAAAAAAAATGATCAAAATCAGAGCTGGAACATTTTTGACTGTGTCAGTGGTTAAACTATTCTTGATGGAACCTCTATATAGCCATTCAATATGCTAGAAAGAGCAACCAATTCTACCTCATCTATTGGGGTAGATTTGTCTAAAATAACAGATGAACCGATGGAGTGTGTCCTACTTTCTTTTTAAGATGTAAAAATTGTGGGGTTATATTTGATGAATATTTGGCTGCTATTTCTTGTAGGTCGAGTGACCATGTAGAGGCATCTTCATTGAATTAACAAAGAATTTGTTGCTGTTTAACCCCAGGTAATTGCTGCTTAGTCAGCAGACCAATGATCAATGTCATTCCAGCCTTGACCATCATGTCATTTATATACATGTGACCAGCTGGATATCACGCCATGTGACCAGCTGCTTATTTTTCAAGTCAGGAACTCGATTCCTTTGATCTTTGCATGTTGGAAACCAATGAGTCCCAAGAGTCAAAGCAATGACATCATCATTGCCCGACTGGAGTCAGTATGAAGGGAAGGTGGTAAGGAGACACACACGCACGCACGCACACACACACACACACACACACACATTCACACACACACACACATATATACATTCACACACAGACACACTCACACAAACACACACATACACACAAACACATATATATATACATTCACATACAAGCACACACACATACAACACACACACGCATGCATATACATTCACACACACATGTACACACACACACACACAACACATGCATAGACACACACGCACACATATACATATACATTCACACACACACACGTGCACACACACACGCACACACATGAAAGTTCCTGTTAACCAATGTCACTCCTATGGCATTGACCAGCTGACAACTCTAGCAGAAAACTCAGGGCCCCAAAATGTCATACTGAGGATGGAACTTGAAACCAAGGAGTACCGCCTGACTGGCTCCCGTAGAATTTTCGAGCGAGATCATTGCCAGTGCCCCTGGACTGGCTTGTGCGGGTGGCACATAAAAGACACCATTTCGAGCGTGGCCGTTTTCGTGCGGGTGACACGTAAAAGCACCCACTACACTCTCTGAGTGGTTGGCGTTAGGAAGGGCATCCAGCTGTAGAAACTCTGCCAAATTAGATTGGAGCCTGGTGTTGCCATCCGGTTTCACCAGTCCTCAGTCAAATCGTCCAACCCATGCTAGCATGGAAAGCGGACGTTAAACGATGATGATGATGATGATGACAACGTTGCTTGTCCTCTTTAAAATTAGGGAAACTGCTTTGATATTTACATCTACCCCATGTTTCAATCAGTTTGATCTCCAATCTGTCATCAGCTGACTTACTCCAGTACACAGCATCAGCCTGGATTAGATCATAGAACCTTTATTTCTAAACTAAGTGATGTAGCCCCAGCACCAGTCATTGGTGTCTTTTGTGCAAGTTCTGTAAAGGGTTACAGATGTTACTCTTTCATGAAACCCATTTAATAAAAGCGAGAGAATTCTCTTAGCCACGGGGTCAGCAACCTTCAGCTTTGGTTCATTCCATGATTCACTGAATAAGCTTTTTATCAGCTTTTTATAAATTTTATTGGATAAAGATATGATAATTAAAATTGTTTTTAATCAGGGATGGGTGATACACATTGCACATTGCTTCACTCAAAGATACAGGCACCAGCGTGGTGTTTTAGCATCCAACTGTCCTAAACATCATGGCATCTTCCAAGTTGCTTCAAAAACTCACAGCACTCCAGTAGGCCACATGTAGTACACATGTGGCAGGTAATTGACAGAGCCTTAGAGCAAGTTGTCTGATGCTATTTTTCTCAGCTCTCTCTCTATTCAATTCACTTTTGCCTTTTATCTTTTCTTCTTTTCAGAATCAATGAAATAAAGAACTAGTCCAGGGCTGCAGAATTTCCAGAAGGTCGCATGAGATGCCTTGCGACATTTTCCCTGCCTCTTTTTGAGCCTGTTCAGTGCCATTAGCAGATTCCTCTCCAGTTTGAGAATAACTTCATCCCTTTCTTCCACTCATCTTAAAGAAGATGTCCTTCTCATCCTGACTAAGCAGAAAGAAAAAATGATAAAGCACAATGGTTGAAAATACTTGTATCATGTTGCTAACATTATTACGTCAATACGTGTCAAGGTGTTAATATTTTTCCTGTTTCAAAGTTGAGGTTAACAACTTGAAAAATTGTAATGTCATTAGCAAAAACTCTCCTCACTCGCATCACTTCTAGCTTTGGTTGTTTTAATCAGAAAATAGAGACAGTTTGTCTGTATGCTGTTCCGTGAATGAATTCCATAATTCACATTACTGTTGATATTATTAAAGCAACAATGCTAGAACAGCAGACAATTCTCCTTCAAATAACAACCTACTGACTTAAAAAATAAGATGAACACACTGTATAATGTAGTCCTAGATACACTATACTTGAAAAACAAGATGGGATGGTCATGGATGGTCATATTCCTTTTTATTTTGAGTTAAATTGCTGCCAGAGAGACTCAGTCTCTTAATACTCCAGGGTTTGATAAAATATTTGCCCAAATTTGAAAGCAATAAAATAAGGCAGAGTGTGAAGAAAAATGAGATTTTCAACATTTTGGCTTTAACCCACCCTAATCACTAACATTATTAAAAGTTGTTTATAAGATGAGCGGTTGTCAATAAGATTACATTTTATCCATTAAGTTGATGTCAAAATAGCTAACATAATAAAATAATTTAAATTGTAATATTAATTGTACATGCATCACTGGCTAAGTGGGCAGAAGGATTACTGCTTTTAGTTTCTAAATAAATGCTTCTAGCTTGAATCAAGTTTGGTACCATGCAAACATATGAGAATTGTACTCAATCGAAGATCAAAACTTAATGGAAAATAAATATTGATTTTTTTTTAATAGCAGCATTAACCATAAATTTGTGTTGGGGAGAGCATAGTTGATAGACTCAACACCAGTAAATAGCTGGTATGTTATTTTTTATGAACCTCTGGAAGGATAAAAGAAAATATGTTTTTATTTTTCCAGCTGAATTCTGTCCACATATGGGAATCCTTATAGAAATATTGATCGTCTCCAATGTTTTTACTCAAACTTTATTGTATCAACCTCACAAGGAAGAAAGACAAAATTGTCCAAAAGTTGAACTCAGAATGTAACGAAATATGGTCAAGTATTTCCTCTGACACTCTACGGATTCTGTCAATCATTGCCCAAACAGAATTCGAACCCTGACCATCAGCTGAGCCATCAGTAACACTCTTCTGTTCATGTCATGGACAGTTTCAGTCTTGTTTATTATTTGCTTTATATTTCATAATATTAGCGATATTATGGTTTGTCCAAACTAAAATAACCCTTTCTATGATGGGTGCAAGGCCTGAAATTTTGAGGAAGTGGGGAAATAGATTACAACAATCCCAGGGCTCAACTAGTATGTATTATACTGACCCTGGAAAGATGAAAGGTGGAATTTGAACTTATAACATAAAGACAGACAAAATACCACAGGGCAGTTTTGTCTGCCGTACTCACAGTTCTGCCAACTCACCACTTTTGGCAATAAAACTAAAATCATAAAAATATTTTTCTTCTCCTCTTCACTCTGCAAATCCAGATTTTTCTCTCATTAATTTCTTATTCCCAAACTTAAACAAATAAGTGACTCGATTGTTGTAATGTTTTGTTTGGTATCGGGAGACCACATTATTTTTTGTGTTGCCATAGAAAGGAGGTAAAAGCAAGGAATGATGAGATCTGGTTGTCTGAGGCAGAAAGTTCTGTGGATCCAGGAGCTTGTCCTGTGAGCCACGTCCACTTTATTGTTGATGTAAGCACTCCAGTGAACGTTGTTATCAAGAATTACTCCTACGACCCTGGTGTTATTGGATGCCATGATTAGTTCTGCTGAAGGAAGAGATTATGGCTGAGGGCATTGTGTGTGTGTGTACGAGAGTGTGTGTGTTTGTATATGAGTGTGTGTGTGTGTGTGTGTGTGTATTCATGTATATGCATGAATATATATGCACATATAAATATAAACATAAATAAATAAATACACACACACAGCTCTATATATTCTAAAATAGGAATATTAGAAATCAATATGTTTGTGCATGAGTGTGTGTGTGTGTGTATGTGTATGTGTGTGTGAATAAGTAAATATATGTAAATATAAGTAAATCTATGCAAAAATATGTAGAAATATTGCATGAGAAGATAGTAAAGAATGATGAGTGAAAAGGAAGCAGGAGACTCGATCGACAAATGATGGAGTTAATAATGTGGAAAAAATCCTATTTCTCTCTGTTAGTGATTCCTTTATGAAATATGAATACATAACAGGAATTTGAGGAAGAGAGAGAGAGAGAGAGAGGCGGGTGGGGGCGAAATACCATTTACAGGAATTATAATGTTTACAAATACTTATAAAACGAATATATATTAAAAGCAAAACATAATTGAAATTGATATTAAATTTTCAAATAATGTGATGTTGCTTTGGTTTTTGTTGTTATTATTATTATTATTATTATTATTGTTATTATTATTATCATTATTATTATTATTATTATTATTGTTATTATTATTATTGTTATTATTATTATTATTATTATTATTATTATTATTATTTTCGGTGTTATTAAATAGAGAAGTTTTATATGTCGAACGGCTCTCTTTTAGCATTCGTTGAATATGGTTTGGTGTCTCTGATATTTTATTTTAATGAATCTGAACAAAAGAGACTCTCTCTCTCTCTCCATAGACATTGTGTTGCTGCTGCTGCTACTGCTGCTGCTGCTGTTGCTGCTGTTGCTGACTCTGGTGTTCTTTCTTAGATCAGCTTTGATCAAGTAGATCTATGATCAAATGTGTTCCAACCATGACCATCCCCATCTGAGCCCATTTGTTGTTGTTAAGCCCCTAATCAGCTCCAATCAAGCAGACCTATCAGCAAAGACTTTCCAGTCATGACAATCTCAATTGTTTTAATGTAATCAATGTTTACATTATCTAATACATCCTTCCTTTTATTAAACAATGTGGTATGGATTTGGCTGCTATTTCTAAAATATTTTAAAATAAAGGAGAAACTCACTACAGGGCAGGTGGACAGCAGGAGAAATCCTTGGAAGAACTCTTGCCAAACAAGTGTTTCAGTCCATTGTTGTTTCTGGCACTCTAAGAGATCTTGGCCCACCAAAGAAGTGACCTCCTGGTTGTTCTCCTCCTCCTCCTCTCATCGAAATGCCTCTTTTTGTAGGGATTAATTGAATTAAGAAGTTTGGGGTGAGATTATTGCATGCAGTTGGCAGTGATATTGAGGAGAGAAAATTGTGGGTGACACAACCAAACCTTGAGGCCTCCCACAGTTGAGAGAGAGAGAGAGAAAGAGAGAGAGAGAGAGAGAGAGAGAGAGAGAGATAGAAAGAGAGAGAGAGAGAGCCATCACTAGATGGTGTGATGCAGAATCCTGTTAGAAAACAAAGTTTAAGAGACAAATGGCATCAATGAGACAAGCAAGTTTGTCTTTGATGCCATCCTGTAAAACATGGTCAAATATTTTGTCCATTCAGATGGAAATCTATAGAATGCTGGAACATGCTTTCGGCTTGAGGTCATCTCTTCAAGCATGAAAATATTGGTAAGATTCCAAGCAATGCACCAGGCTTTATTGCACTGCACTATACTTTGTTGTTGTTATTATTATTATTATTGTTGTTGTTGTTGTTGTTGTTTGTAGTAGTAGTTGTATTTGATAATAATACACTGCAGTATGATATTACCAAATATCACACACACACAGATCTTAAGGGTGTTCTATTTCAATCCGATACCAATAATGATATTTTATGAAACTGTCAACGACAACAACAACGACAACAACAACAACAACAACCATCGTTGCTATTATATTATTCTCCTCCTTATCGTCATCACCATCAGCAGCAGCAGCAGCAGTGTCAGTATCAAGAGCATCATTAACATTATCATTTCATCATCATCATCATCATTATCTGTCATCATCTTCTTCATCATCAAACACTTCTTCCTCGTCTTCTCCTCTTGCTCTCCTCCTCTTTTTTCCTCCTCCTCCTTCTCATCATCATGATTATTAAGCAATGTCGTCATCATCATCATCATCAACATCATCATCCTCATCACTTTTGCAATCAACACCATCTCCATTAAAATTCCTCAGATTTAATCTTTCCATAATTACGACCCCCAACATTTGTATTCCTTTTCAAAGTTGATACCAAAGCTGACTTGAAAACATGCAAAGGTAATTTCTGTTGCCAGACTGGTTCCATACAACGAATTTCTTCAATTGGAAACTTTTCAATGAATGCAGTCTTTAAACATTTCGTTCTCACAAAATAATTATCCCTATTTTATTTTATTTTATTTTATTTTATTTTACTCTTCATTAAAATCTTGGTTCTTTTTTTTTTAAAGGAGAGCTCACAACCGGAGCTGTTTATATACGAAAGTCTATGTGTGACTCTGTGTCTGTGTGTGTGTGTGTGTGTGTGTCTTTATGTTTGTGTTTTATAGATGTTGACTGACAGCAACACCAGCAAGGACAGTGGTGCCAAGGAGAACTCTTTCAGGCTCTCTCTCTCCGCTGGTCTTTCATAAAAATATTCACAAAGAATGTGTCACCAATTTATGTGAAATATTTGATGTGGTGATCATCATCATCATCATCATTATCATTTAATTAACGTCCGTTTTCCATGCTGGCATGGGTTGGACGGTTTGACTGAGGTCTGGAAAGCCAGTAGGCTGAACCAGGCTCCCATTTGATCTGGCAAAGTTTCTACAGCCGGATGCCCTTCCTAATGCCAGCCACTCTGAGAGTGTAGTGGATGCTTTTCACATACCACCAGCACAGGAGTCAGTCAAGGGGCACTGGCATCAACCACATTCAGATGGTATTTTTAACATGCCACCGATACGGCAGTCAGTCAGGTGGTCCTGGCATTGATCACATGATGTTTAGAAATAAACTTTTTTCAATGCTGGCCATATGAAATACTGCAATTGTGGGCCCAAGCAAAAACTCAGTCAGTTTACATACCAGGGGTTATAGATTACTTTATGGACAATGGAAGGGACTTTCAGTTGTGAAGGCCATTAGAAACTTTCTAATGATGTTTCTTGGCAAATTAAGTAGTTTTTAGTGTTTTGTTTGCATATCCACTTAACTAATATTATGGCAATGACCATTAAATGAACGTTGGGGCATCAAAGTAGTAAAGTTGCCAATTTTGTTAATTTATTGTAAAATTTTTAGGAATTTATCCAATTAGTAAATATTGTATGTAATTCTGTGTGTTTGTATGTGTGTATTTGTATTGGTTTGTATGTGTATGTATATAAAAATATATTATATATTTGTGCATTAAATTCAGTGGACAAGCTGGAGTAAGTAAGCAAGTATATATTATACAGCTAATATACACTCGTTCACACACACACACACACACACACACAATTATTGCGGTAGATTGCTTCAAGTCAGTGAGCAAATTAAAAGTGTGTAAATCAAAGGAGATATATTTTTATTGAAATTATCCATAAAAAACCTGAAACATAATTTTAAACAGTTATTTATTGAAATGGCAATACAAAAATACATTGTGTGTGTGCGTGCGTGCATGCATGTGTGTGCCTGTGTATGTGTGTGTGTGCCTGTGTGTGTGTGTGTGTGTGTGTACCAGACTGGAATAAGTTTTGTAGCCGATGCTATTAAGAAAAAAAAACCCTTTGAAGACAGCCTTTTCCACGTCACTGTATTCTGTACACAAAAACCTTTTGCATTCATGTTTTTGAATGCAAAAATGAAATGAAAAGAAAATGAAAAATTAAAGCAGAAAAGCAAAAAATGACAATGTTTGATGTTTCTAAATGATAGATAGGAAAAATAAGAGGAAATTGTGACAACTGAAATACTGCATAATCTGAGGAACAACCATGTATGTGTGTGTGTGTGTGTGTAAGAGTGTGTGTGTGTGTACATACAACACCCATCACACACACGCACACACAAATGCTTGCTTTACAATTATGTGGTTCCAGGTTTAGTCCTGTTGGATGATCCCATGGACAAGGATCATCTACCCCATAGCCTTATGAGTAAAACTGGGAAAGACAGAAATGCTAAGGAAGACCCTTAGAGTCAGTTGTGTCTGGTTTTGGCTGATCCTTCTTATGGATTAAAACCATCAGCTGGACCTTGGATCCCTTTTGCAGATTTTGATCCATTCAAACCATTCTGACCACTTCTCCAGCCTGAAAGCATCAAGATGCTTGTCTTTTTCTCCTGCCACTCTAAAAAGAGTGATTTGAGGGAGATTTATCTACTATTTTTAGCAAGCCAAATGACTTCAATACTTTTGTCTTGATATTTGGGGCAGTGAAATGTTGAGAGATGCTTATATTTATTGCACTTGCATAGGGAATGTGGTGTGCGTGCGTGTGCATGCATGTGTGTGTGCACGCATGTGTGTGTGTGCATGCATGTGTGTGTGAATGCATGCATGCATGTGTGTGCATGTGTGTATGTGTGTGTGCATGCATGCGTGTGCATGTGTGTGTGAGTGTGTGCGTGTGTGTGTGCACGTGTGTGTGTGTGTCTGTGTGTGTGCTTGTTTGTCTCCCTGTGCACGTCTTCCACAGAGAGTAACGATGGGTTTAAATGAAGCTGACTTCAGTTAATAAACCAGTTCCCATATTGTGAGATGTGTGGTTGAAATGCTGGTTATTTTGCTACTTGGAAAAGCATTAAGATCATTAGTAAAGCCATGAATGGCCTTCCCCTAATCACACATTCCCTAATAAGAAGAAGAGAACTTATGAAAGTCTGCACTGAAAATACAAGGAGGCATTAGATGCAGTGTTTCATTAATGTAATATTTATGAAGGAAACCATTTCAATTCTGATACGTTACTAATGCTTTACACAAGCATTCTACACATCACATTATAAGGCATTCACTTTAGAACCACAAATTCCTGGATTTCATTCCATTATACGGTACATTGAGTAAGTGTCTTCTTCCATAGCCTCTGATCTCAGACTGGCCGATACCACACAAGTGAAAATTTGATAGAAATTATCGTGGGTGTGTGATTGTGTAGGTGTGTATATATATATATATATATATATATATATATATATAT
>NC_068993.1:63608146-63610341 GCF_001194135.2 Octopus bimaculoides | reverse complement strand
TATATATATATATATATATATATATATATATATATATTCATATATATGTATATATATATATATGTGTATAAGTGTGTGTGTATATATATATATGTATGTATGTATATATTTACATATATATATATAAGTCAGTAAATAGTGGGGTTGTGTTAACCGCACATGAAATAATAGGAAAATGACCTCCAACTAAAAACATTTGTCTCCGCTTACACACACTTCCTGTTTTGACACCACATTTCCTGCTTAACACAAACTTTTAACCCTTTTTTTAAACCTAACAAAACTTTCAATTCTCATGCATCCTCATTTTTCCTACCATTATATACATGAACTACCATTGAACTTCAAAAGCTCAAAGACAATATAATGTATTGGTATATTTATTATTTTTTTATATATTATTTTTTTTATATATTATTTTCTTCATTTTGTACTTCTTTGTAAAAAACATTTTCATTCTCCTTCTTCTTGATAATTTGCTTATATATATATATATATATATATATATATATATACTTCAGTGAGCCTTTCTGTCTACGTGTAACCTCCTGCTCTGCTTAAAATGATGGCATGGTGATCAATTAAGAAGGATTTATTTGTTTCTGGCAGGGACATGGGGATAGTTAGGGGTTAAAACACCCAGGGAAGAAATTCTTTTAAAAGCTCAGAAGATGGTGATGAAGATGATGGTAATATGTAGGTATGAAGTCTAAGTAAGAAACTCCAAAACCAAAGTGGTTTGCCATAATTGTTCTGCACCAAGTCACTCAAATACTCCTTTGTCACTCTCAGTGCCACCAAAGCAGTGAACCAATAATTGGTCTGTTAGAAAAGTGCGACTTGCAATACTATTTTTCACCAGTTGTGATATAAAATAAATAAATATGATATTGGGCCTCTCTAAGAAATACCTTTTCACACAGAGATAACAGCAACCCAATCTCTCTCTCTCTCTTTCTCTCTCCCTCTCCCCTTCTCTGTGTTTGAACAACTAGTATCCATCAATGGGTTTCATACCTTTCCTATTAATGTCAGTGGTTATAAGTGAAGGAAGTAAAATAACGACATCTTTACTGCATTAGAAAACTTTCTTAAAGGTGCCAGAATAGTGAAAAATACAAAATTGACAAATATTTAATTACCTTTGACCATAAAACAATATTAGAAGAAGAAAAATTATGGATTGAAGAGTAAATGTCATTTTTGTTTCTTTCTTTTTTTAATTTTGTAATTGATGAAACACTTTAGAAATTGCATCAAAAATAGGTCTGAAAATGGGTTATTTGGAATTCCATAGAGCTAGCTCTATTGATTTTGATAGATCAATTTGTAGCAGAAATCCTGCAATATCAGAATCTGGTAATGGACTTATTTAACATGAGAAAGACTTTGCTATTATTTCTTTCAATAGCATAAGAATGACCTTCTCGTTTATGTTGCAAGGACATGTGAAATATGTGAGGATTATTGGTGTAGTTAAGCAAAGAGAGAGAGAGAGAGAGGAGGGGGGAACATGAAAAGAAACGGTTAAGTTCTCACAGAATTATTGGAGCATTCAATTTGATATGGAATTGCTAAAATGAAGGAATTCATGAATTTAGAAAGAAAATAAAAGCAATATTGGCATCAAAGAGAAAGAATTCTGTTAATAATAGAATAGATTTCATGAGTGTATGGATGGCAAAAGGCAGTAGAATGAATGTTATCCAGAAAGGAGTATTTGGAAAATCTATAGTTTAGAAATTGGTTCTTTGATTTTGGAATATAGATTTTAAAACGAGCAAAATGTAAACAATCTTTGAATATAGGAATCTTTGTAAAAGTCTAGAATTTTTTGGCTGTTTATTTAACACCAAAATTTGCAGAAATATCAAAACATTTTATTGTCCTAATTAGAAAACAACTAATTATGTATTTTAATTAATTTTAAAAATAATCAGGAATTAGAATAGGTTTATTAAAATAGTTGTTACATTAATATTTCTACAGATTGTTGTTGTTGTTGTTGCTGCCGCTGCTGCTGCTGCTGCCGCCACTGCTGCAGCAGATTCTTTAGACTTAATTTATCTCTGGTCAATCAGACTTAATTTATCCCTGGTCAATCAGACTTAATTTATCCCTGGTCAATCAGACTTAATTTATCCCTGGTCAATCAGACTTAATTTATCCCTGGTCAATCAGACTTAATTTATCCC
>NC_068993.1:63605135-63607507 GCF_001194135.2 Octopus bimaculoides | reverse complement strand
CTGTAAAGTGGTTGGCATGTTAGGAAGGGCATCCCAGCCATAGAAACCATGCCAAAACAGACCATTAAATGTCTTATTAATAGACAAAAGGATTGAAAACATTTTCTGCAGACAACCTTCTTAAAATCTTATTAAAATTATGAAATACAATACAGGCAGGAGGTTAAAATTAAAAGGAAGCTCATCATCATCATCATCATCATCAACATCATCATAGGCTACTTGATCTGATGAAAATTCTAACTGGGCCCCACCAGCAAGGTCTTGTGCTGTTTATCCTGATATGAGATCACCATGTCGTGCACTGATGCATGTACCTGGTGTACTCTTATCAGACAGGTTGTCATGATGGGTATATTGGGCTTCATATATTTGTACACCCAGGGTCACTTTGATAGCATTTTGGTTCAGATCCAAAAGTCCTCCAGAACAAACAAGCCAGTTGATTCTCTTCAACACTGAGAGTCTCCCAAGAACATCATTGCACTTGGTTGCCGCTAATTCTCTATAGAACACCAGAATGGAATGTCCACTGACTGCGTTGCCTGACTGACAGAGGACTGTAAGCATCTGATGATACTCTTGGTACTAAGAACTCTGCCTCCGTCTACGTTTGATCTAAGACTGCAGCTCAGTCAAAGAGACAAGTTGTGGAAGAGCAAGTCTGACAAATCATGACCACACCTGCTCACCACCAAAGGAAGCACAGGAGATGTCATAGCCTCAATGCATGTCTGTGCATCAGTAGCCATGGCATGCCTGGTCCAGCTGAGGGGTTGGAGCAACATGAAATAAAGTGCTTTGCTCAAGGAGACAATGCCCTGCCAGGGATCGAACTCGTGGCCTTTCGGTTGTGAGCCACAGTGCTTTCACTAATTTGGGCATAAACAACAACAGCAACAACAACAAACCGCAATATGAAACTCTGTCTGCAAAAAGTAAGCAAAAGGCAGAGAAACTGTGAAAATAGGACTTTTGGGACATTTTTTCTTGATTAGATCTTAATTAAAGCCTGCTTTTTTTAATTAATAATCTTTAATCTCCATTAAGGCGACAAGATGGAAGAGTTGCTAACGAGTCAGGCAAAATGCTTTGCAGTGTTTTGTCTGTCTGTGTTCAAATTCTGCTGAGGTCGAGTTTGCTTTCATCTTTTTGGGGTCTACAAAATAAGTACCAGTTGAACACTGGGGTCGATGTATTTAACTAGCACCCCCTCTTGAAATTACTACCAAAATTTGGAATCATGATTCCTTTATCTACATTTGTAATTATTCGTTTAAAGTAATTACAATTGGGTTTAAAACATAGAAATCTGAAAAAATTAAGAAGATAAACCCCAAATGCAGTTGAAAGTAAGTTCATAGCAAATGTTCCTGGTTATTACGTCTTGTCCAAGTTTTTAAGAAAAATTATATTTAGCAACAATACAAAAGTTTATTTTTGAAATGAAACCTTGTGGGATGGTCTTAACTTCGATGCAGCCGTCCAGCATGACAAAGTTATGATTATCCACCTCTCGATTGAGAAGTCACGGCTGGAATGCTTCTGATCAAATGTTTGTTTGACAAGGGTAGACCTAGGGTTAGACAATAATAATAATAATAATAATCGCTATGATGTTGTTTCTTGGTATTTTTTTTTTCACAAAAACCGATAAAAGGAAAGCACTAAGTTTCTTTCGGTTGAACTTGAATTTGGAACACAAAAGATGTGGAAGAAGATAGAGAAAAATAATTGGGTACAACGTGGCATCGTCCTGAATTCTTGAAATATTAAGTACCAATAAATATTAATAAGTTCAAGGGAAGCGACTACAAGAATAAAAAAATAAGGGTTAAGTCCCTTTTAATTACCATTTCCTTTTGATGCCTAACATTACAGATATCATAAAACAAGTTAATTCCACTTCGCTTTGGTTGATAACACTTTTGACGAATTCATTAAAATCACAACTTTTTATATTCTCCTCTCCAAAAATGTTTCTTTTTGATAATAAAATTAAAATAAAAAAACAACTGATATTTTCTTGGGGTTTGTTCCCTTTTTGTCCCTTCCAAAAATTATGATTTTTTAAAAGATCAAAATAAATCAATATTTTACTAGAATTTATTCTTCTGACAATTAACTCGTTTCCATCTTATTTTTTTTTTTTAGTTTAATCTTTGCTTTTTTTCAATCTGATAAATAGGGGCAGTGCCCCTATCCCTTGCAGAGACCCTTACCTCTCTGGCAACGTTAATGCAGTGGATATGCCCATAAACTTAAACTGTTTTTAAGAATGGCATAAATGTAGAACTCATTGTTCCTTTCCTAAAGCAGACATGTCTGAATGTCTGCATGTATGGCTGCATTCATGCATGAATGCATGTATG
>NC_068993.1:63600491-63602161 GCF_001194135.2 Octopus bimaculoides | reverse complement strand
ATATATATATATATATATATATATATATATATATATATATATATGTGTGTGTGTGTGTGTGTGTGTGTGTGTGTGTGTGTGTGTGTGTGTGTGTGTGTGTGTACGTACACACACACATGTGTGCGTGTGCGTGTGTTTGTGTGTATTAGGTCATTAAAAACGAAATGTCTGATTTTCTTATGCACCAAGTTTGACAGTCGTTAACTTCAATGTTTTACAACATTAAAGAGCTACACTATCAGTTTTCGAAATGCAATTCATGGTGTCTGATTATGTTGTGAGGTTTGTTGTGAACTCACCGATAGATCAAAAATTTATGTTGTTTATGATTGAGTTCTGTCGTGGAACCAATGCGTTCCAGACAGCTCGAAACATCAATGAGGTGTTTGGTGAAGATGTGGTGAATGAGCGCACTGTACGTCGATGGTTAGAGAAGTTCTGGTCTGGTGACTTAACTCTTGAAGATCAGCCTCATGGTAGACCAGAGACCAAGGTTGATAATGATGAGCTGGAAATTGTAGTGGAAGTGAATACATCTCAAACTATGCGTGGGTTAGCAGCAAGGTTTTGATGTTTCGATTCCAACAGTATTGGACCATCTGAAACAAATCAGCAAGGTAAAGAAGCTGGACAAGTGGACACCACACGAACTGAATGAGCATCAAATGACATGTCGTCTTGAATCAATAATAGCAAGTGTTCTACATAGCGGTTGGATAGAGACGAAGTGCCAAGACACAATCCAGAAAAGAATATTCACCAAATAAAGCTAATGGTGTCTGTTTGGTAATCCAGCGCCGGTGTCATCCACTACAGCTTCATGTGACTTGGTAAGTCAATTACAGTGGACGTATTCATCAACCAGTTTGGTGAAATGTGGAATGAACTTGCAATTAAACAACCGAGATTGGTCAACAGAGACAGGCCAAGTCTCTTGCAAGACAGTGCTTGACCACATGTTGCACAAAGAACACTATTCAAGTTACAGGAACTGACCTTGGAAGTACCCTGTCATTCACCAGACCTTGCACCAACTGACTACCAGGTTCTCGAGTCATTAGACAACACTGAAGGAAAAAAGAGAGTGAGCAAAAGAGAGACAGAGAGAAAGAGAGAGTTAAGTTGAGAGGTGCAGGATGAGTCCATAGGTTCATCTTGTGGTGAGCATCTATTAAATATTATCTGCATAAAGAAGAATTCCCATTGGCAATGGTATCGGTACTACAAAACTGCTCTTGGAATTCTTGAAATACCAAGGTTTTTACTATTTGTAATGTCAATTGCAGAATCTTTTGTAATGACAAATGGTGGACTGCTAGACTGTTTCATATATTTCTAGTCTACCTCAGCAAGACTTGAACCCAGAATGTAAGAGCCACAACTTTACACAAGTCCTGCTGAGGTTGACTACAATCCATATCCAGTTCAGGGAATGACATTAAATGTGCTGTTTCTAGATGCTAGATTCATCAAAAGTAAAGCCACATTAAGTACCAGTGATGTATGTGGGTTGATGCCAATGACTCTTCTCTGCCAGCAAAATTTCTAACCTTGGGCCAATGTAATTTCAAGAGTATGAAATTATCACAGTAGTAGTAGTAGTAGTAGTAGTAGTAGTAGTAGTAGTAGTAGTAGTAGTAGTGGTGGTGGTGGTGGTGGTGGTGGTGGTG
>NC_068993.1:63599204-63599369 GCF_001194135.2 Octopus bimaculoides | reverse complement strand
ATATATATATATATATATATATATATATATATAGATTTAAATGTATGTGTGTAAGAATGTATGTAGATGTGGGTACAAGAGGTGATCAGACTCTGCATAAGGAGTAGACAACCACCATGTGTGTGTGTGCATGTGTGTGTGTACATGTGTGTGTGTGCATGTGTG
>NC_068993.1:63598242-63599194 GCF_001194135.2 Octopus bimaculoides | reverse complement strand
TTATTATTATTATTATTATTATTATTATTATTATTATTATATTTTTTTTTAACTTAGATAACAAATATAAGCAAAACGGTTGTAATATATTTAAACTGCTTCTGGAAATTATCAATGGTTTCAAATTTAACAAGCTCCTTTTTATATAAAAGAAGAACCACTAGTTATTTTCTCTGCCCTGCAGCGGCATCCTTTCAAAACATCTGCCTTTGACTGGAATCATGGTTAGAGACATGCTGCACTAAAAATACATTATCTCCTTTAATCAAGCAAGGGTATATTTTTCTTATCTCGCTAGATTCTATATTAAATTTGGTGCAAAGAAATAGGACATAACACTTAAACAATGTATGTAAATTATATCTTTTGGACTAGATAAGCTCAACCATCATCATCATACACATGTATATACACACACACATCTGCCTATATATACATGAACAGAGACACACAGACACACATGCCGTCATGTGTATACGCACCTTTGATACATTTCAGCTGGTTGAGGAAGCAGCTGCCTTCATAACCATGCGTACATGCACACACACACACACGCGATCACTATCATTACACAGATTCACACTTGTATACTAACACAAACATATGTATATGTATACGCATATATAAA
Organism: Octopus bimaculoides; assembly: GCF_001194135.2. Lineage (NCBI taxonomy): Eukaryota > Metazoa > Mollusca > Cephalopoda > Octopoda > Octopodidae > Octopus > Octopus bimaculoides. The sequence continues at coordinate 63,598,566 of NC_068993.1, read as the reverse complement.
ATCACACACACGCAGATGAATTTAAACTTATTACCTGAACACACACATGCACACACACGCAATCAGTCTGTATCATTATGAGAGCAGTTTACAGGAAATAAGCTAAAAACTATCTTAAATCCCCGATCTATAGATCTGACAAAATGCTGCAATTTATAGTGCAGCAGTGCAACAGTGCACCAATTTAAGAGCAGCTGTCTTGCAAAAATTCACTGATATTGTCTCTCTTTATCTCTCCTTCTTCCTCTCTTTCATTCAATGTATCTATATCTATCTATATATATATATATATATATATATATATATATATATATATATATATAT
>NC_068993.1:63595649-63597870 GCF_001194135.2 Octopus bimaculoides | reverse complement strand
ATATAGATTTAAATGTATGTGTGTAAGAATGTATGTAGATGTGGGTACAAGAGGTGATCAGACTCTGCATAAGGAGTAGACAACCACCATGTGTGTGTGTGCATGTGTGTGTGTACATGTGTGTGTGTGCATGTGTGTGTGTATGTATGTGCATGTGTGTGCATGTATGTATGAATAAATGTATGTGTGTGTATGTATTTATGAATATATGTATGAATGTATATCTATGTATGAATGTATGTACGAGGTATGTACAATATATATATGTAAGCGTGTGTGTGTTTATACGCTTGTACATTTGTATGTGTATGTATGCCTGTATGTATATTTATCTATACCTGTTTGCATCCATTTCTATGTCTGTATGTTTCCCTTTGCATTTTAAATTCTTGAACCGGTCACTAACAAAGTGACAAGATTTTTGTGTGTAAGAGTTTTTCCCTGTCTTTGTAAATTTGTGATGGAGTTGTTGTGTTGGTTGAGCTGTTGTTGCATACACCTCGGTATGAGCATGTATTCATTATATTTCCTCTGACCGATTCCTTCATTCTCCCTCAATACTGCTCAGATGTTATTTTTAATATTTTTTTTTTTTTTTTTAGCAAAACATTTTTCTGTTAAAGTTTGATTCAGTGTCTCTGCTAACTCAACTTGAACTCAACTCTGCTAACTCAACTCTGCTAACTCAACTCTGCTAACTCAACTTGAAAATTTTCTCTGTCTTTATTAAACATTGGTTCAAGAAAACCTCTTCTGATCTGTTGTAAGATATTTAACCTGTAATTATGGAATCCTGAAAGTTTGAATCACCTGATGCCAAGTTTATATAATTGGAAATTATTAAGAAGCTCAAAGAAGAATCAAGTGAAGTCTTCCCTTGGTAACCACAAGTAAATGTCATTAGTTGAAACAACAACAAAAGGAACGTGAGTGGCTGAGTACTCCTAAGCTATTAATAAATTCACCTTATGAGGTGTTTATCCACTAACCAACTTAGATGACTCATGCAGAATACTTCTTAAAAGATATTTAGTGTTTTCGACTTTTACAGCAAGAATTACTGCATTCTGCTACCTAACTCCCCACACTGCAACCCCTTTGATTATTATGTGTGGGGCGTAGTTGAGCGAGAGAGCAGCAAAACTCTTTGTAAGACCAAAGATGAACTGAAGGCAAGGATTATGGCAGCATTCACCAACTTAAACAAGAAGAGCATCCAGAAGAGTTGCAGGAGATTCCAAAGTTGTCTGGTGGCCATGGTTGAAGCCAATGGCGATTTTATTGAATAAATTTACTCTTTAGTATTACAAGATATTTTTAAGAAATTTTGGTAAATATATCTGTTAAAATGAGATGTCAGTGTTATTTTCATTTCAGCATAATTTACACAACAATATCTCCACCACACCCTATATGTGTGTGTAGGGGGTGGTGGTTCATATATGTGTATGTGTGTGTGTGTGTATGCACGTTTAGTGGCATCTACATGTACACACACACACACACATTAAACACCTATATACCTGCATCGGAATACTTATGTACACACATACATAAAGGCACAGTCCTATATACATATATACACACCCATTTCAATACCCATAAACAACAGGTTCTACTAAACTGAAGTCTAATTCCTACTTCCAGGAAATGAGAAAAATATTGCCTTCCTGTTGACTCTATCAGTGGTGTTTATGATAAAGGTGGCACTAGTGGGAGGGTGATGTGGGGTGAAGAAGGATGGTGAAGAAGGGTGGTGGTAGCGGTGGAGGGGAGTTGATGGTGGTCATTGCTATTGTAGGGGTAATATTGGTGGAAGTGATAGTGATGGTGGTGGTGGTGGTGGTGGTGGTAGGGATGTTTGTTGATATTGAGAGTGGTATTGCTACTATGGTTGTGATGGTTGTCGTGGTGGTAGTCGTTATGGGTGGATGGATGGATGGATGGATGGATGGATGGATTTGTGGCTGGATGTATAAGACAGGCCCCTACGACTACTAACTCATTATAGATCACAGGTGAGATCAATGATGAAATATTATTGGCGCGCACACACACACACACATACTGGGGAAGTGGAAGACAGTTGTCTAAGGTGCCATGTAATAGGATTGAACCCGAAACCACATGGTTTAGAAGTGAACATTTTTTTTTATGGGGAAGAAGGAAGAGACAAAGAGGAATGGTGATGGTGGTGGTGATGGTGGTGGTGATGGTGATA
>NC_068993.1:63593053-63594235 GCF_001194135.2 Octopus bimaculoides | reverse complement strand
GGTGTGGTATGTGAGGAAGAGGAGGAGGATAAGAAAAAAAACAGCTAAAGCAGAAGGGGAGGAATGAGTGGGAGGAAGACCAGGAGGAGGAGGAGGAGGAGGGGAGTTCATTATCAGAATGAATCCATTCTGTTCTTGGGCCAATTCTGTTGTTGAAGTATTTTTCTCTTCATTTTGGATTCTCAAAATGGAGAGAAACGTATCTACAACATCCACACGGATACACGTGTGTTGGGGTGCTTGTGTGTGCATGACTTAGCGGTTCAGCAAAGAGACTGAAAGAGTACCAGGCTTAAAGAAAAAACAAGTACCAGGCTCAATGCATTCAACTAAAGAAATTCTTCAAGGTGGTGCTCCAGTATATATATATGTGTGTGTGTGTGTGTGTGTATACATGTAGATATACACCCATATATATACATGTATACACATGTATGTGTGTGTGTGTGTGTGTTTTGGCATTGGGCTGTCAGTACTCAAAAGTGAGGCGGAAATATTATTTAACTTGAAAACAAATGAAAGTTAGTGACAGGAAAGGCACCTGGCCATAGACAATATTCCCCAATGAATTTTGTGATATCTCTAGAAGGATCTCATAAAATGGATATTAAAACGATGACAATAGTAGCAACAACAATAATGTTGATGACGATGGTGATTACACGATGACAATATAAGCGCAGTAACATCCATACAAGATGTTACATATATAAATACACACACTCACACATATCCAGTCAGATACGCACACATAAACTTTTACATATGCATAATGTACAGGCAGTCATGTATTCATACATACCAGACACATATGCACACACACGTACACACACACGTACACACACACGTATACACACACACATACACGCCTGTATACAATGAAAAACTTCTTTTATATCTCTGTGTGTGTGTGTGCGTGAATATATATATATTTATATATATCCACAGAAACAGTCACACACTCATATATGGACAGACACACATACATATAGAGACATGCAATGCATGCAAACTGACACACACAGTTATACACAGTGACACATACACACAAACACCCCCATATACAAATATAGTCTGTCTGCCTCTCTCTCTCTCTCTCTCTCTCTCTTTCTTTCTCTCAGACACATGAATTGTGTTTAAACTTCACTTCTCAAGTTTCTCTGCTTGTATTATATACTTCTC
>NC_068993.1:63580267-63592711 GCF_001194135.2 Octopus bimaculoides | reverse complement strand
TATACATACATACAAAAATAAGAGGAATGACCAGCAAAAGTGGACTCCTATATGCTAGAAATAGATGCCGAATCATCTAACCACGAAGAAATATGTTCTCAGTAAAAAATTAGCGACACAACAGACTGTAAAAGGGGCAAGACAAATGAAAAAATACTAAAAAAAAAAAAAACGATTAACCAACGTACCATGGTTTCACCTGTTAAAATTTACGTATGTAAATATCTGCAGGATCATCAGCGTATTCTGTCGATTTAAAAATATAATTTCCAGAACTAGACATAAGAAGTCCACCCGAAATAGAGCACGTGTAGAGTTCTACAAATTACATTCAGTGTATCCCTTCAAATGTCTTCAATCTGGCGCGCTAAGGCTGGAAATAACTCTGCAGTTATTTCCGGCCTTGAGTTATTTCCGGCCTTAGCGGAAGACACAGCAAGACACATACTACACCAACTGGGACCATTGATTGAAAGACTGACATGTATGCAGGACAATCTTTATGAGCTAACCCATACACAGCTGCTCAGATGGAAAGACATTGCAGTGAAGAACTCTTAAATCATGATGCATTATCTAAAAAGAAATGGCAAATCACACTGGCAAAAATATACAAAACACAAAAAAAAAAGGAAATTGATAACTGAAATAGGATTGGTCGTAGGTTTGCTGAATTGGAGTTGATTTGGGGTTAAATAATACTACAATCCCTTGGTGTAGCTGCTTGTCTCTTTTCATTGAGGAGATGTATGACCAACAACATTATAACAATGACCATCCCATCTTTTATTTAGGCATAGTGCATCTTGGACTACGTTACCTAATTTATGTTTTGTTTTTAATCTAGTAGTGTATGATTTGAGGGAGATTTAGCTGCTATCTGTAGCAGATCAAATAACCATATAAATCACTTACTAAGTCTCTTATAAAAGTAGAGTGCATGAGAAGGGTGGTCCCTTGGAACCCAAGTACAGTCCATTGACCAATTGGGCCATACAGTTTCCATTTTCCTGGTTCCACTCACAAGGTTCAGGTGAGCCTGAGTTTACAGCAGAATACACTTCTTCCAGATACCAAGCACTGGAATTGAAACCAGGACCACATCATTGTGAAGAGAACAACTCAGTGATGTTGGTGCCCATACTGCAGCACAACTCACATCGTCATCTCACAATACTATATTGCAATTAACAATTCAGCTAAATCTCTCTCAAATCACATCTGACCCTCTTCAATGAAGAAAGATACATTAGGTGATGTAGTTTCTAACATTAAGGTGGGATGGTCACAGTCGGATTGCTTTTGATCATAGGTCTGCTTGATCAAGGTTGACCTAGGGTAAAACAACAGCATTGCAACTCACATGGTTGGTATCTTAAAAAAACTACTTCACAATATTGAGACAAACTCCATGTCACAGAAACAGTGGGGTGGGGGAGGGAGAGAAAGACTGAGAGAGAAAGAAAGAGAAATAGACAGACAGACAAACGGAGAGTGACAGAGAGAGAGAGAGGGGTGGGAGATAACTGACAGATATATGAATAAATTTATAGACAGACAGACAGAAAGAGAGACTGGATAGGTAAACACTGTGTGTGTGCATGGCTATTTCTGCATGTGTGTGTGTGTGTATTTATATTCATGTATGCTAATACAGTTATATATAGATGTGTGCATACATAAGTCTGTTCCACTGAGGAGGAAGCCGGTTTCCAAGAAAGAGACAAGGCTCCATCTTTGGGATGTAGTTAACACAGACATATAAGTCTGTATGTATGTATGTATACACACACACACACATATATATTTATGTATGTATGCATATAATGATGCATGCAAGCAGAGACAGATGTGTGTTGCCATGTGCAGCATTATTTTTAGTAACTATGGCATCAAATTCATTCTGTGGTTTCAGGATGTTACTAAATATAGATACAAACACAACGGATTCTGACATTTATGTCCATTGAAGGTCATTGGAGCTATGCTGATTAATATCCACAGATATCTGTGTGTGTGTGTGTATACACACACACACACAAAAGTATAGATGCAACAATGTTTAACAAGTTTGCTTCATAGTAATGTAGTTCCAGATTTTGTCCTACAGCATGGAATCTTGAGCAAGTCTCTTCTATAACCTCTGGTTGACTGACATCATAAAGTGGAATTTAGTAGCAAGAAACTGTACTGAAGCCCATCGTACAGCATGTTCCATCTTGTTTTATTCAGTCCATTCCTTCAATGATAGTTGTAGAAAAAGCTATAACCAAGATGATATTAATTATTTTCATTGTTTTTACCTTAAATGACAAATATTCTCTGAGGTGTTCTTTGTCAGGCAAGTGACCTGAGACCATTTGTTGAAGTTAACACAATTACAATATTGACGACATATATCAGCCATTCAAGAACTGTTAATTTCTTCACTTAAACATTTATCACTTGGTGTTCAAATCTTCATTGCATAAAAACTGCAGCCAGAACATTCACACGATTCCATTGTATTCAGAACTAAGAATTATTTCTGACAATTTGAATATACCTCAAAAAAAAAAAAAAAGGATAACGGCATTGTCAACAAAGACAAATATTTTGTTCATCATCATCATCGTTTAACGTCCACTTTCCATGCTAGCATGGGTTGGGTGCTTTGACTAAGGATTGGCAAGCCAAGAGGCTGCACCAGGTTCCAATCTGATTTGGCAATGTTTCTACAGTTGGATGCCCTTCGTAAAGCCAACCACTCCAAGAGTGTAGTGGGTGCTTTTTACAAATTGGTTTGCCTTTCTGAGTCCTTTTAAGCCACAGAACCACTGACCTATGTTCGGATGGACATTCTTACTCACCAAAGAAATTTGCTTTTTTTATCATCATCCATCTTATTCTTTGGAGAGAATATGTGTGTGCGTGTATGTGTGTGTGTGTATACACACACACAAGCACTCAGACACACACACATACACACATATACATACATACATAGATACATTGGCACATATATAAAAATTTACAGATCTAGATATATACAAAGATGAGTAGACAGATAGATCCGTATGCGCATACGTGTTTGTTTATATGATGTGTAAACGTGGCCATAGCTCTGTGTGTTAAGAGAAGCATCAAAAATGTTTTGCAAAGAAACTAACATCTGTTATAGACCTTAAAATTTAAGGGAGCTAGCTGTGAGCCCTTTGCTTTCTATTTCAAAAGAATATATATGCATACATACTTTACATACATACATATATATGTATATATGTATGTATGCATATCTATATGTGTGTGTGTCTGTGAGTGTGTTTAGGGAGTGCAAAGTGGGAATGGAAGATTGTTGTGGGTTAAAAGCCATTTTTTGGTATTTAGCATAACATCAACAAACAAACTTGCTATCTTTGCCACCAACTCCTCACATACCCTGAATCGCAAACCTCATGAAAAGAGAAACCATTCTTGGAAAGTAGCCTTGACTTTAAGGACCTCCCTGCTTCAATTGTTTAAGCATTTGACTTGGGGGACTTCAACATTTCAGGTTTGATATCTGTGGAAATGCTTTAAAAGCCCACAGGGCAAATTGTTTTCCAGTGTGTCTGTCTTTAACAAGCTACAATGAAAGCAAAGAGAGAATCTGTATGTATTCTTTCAATCTGCTACAAAGCTTTATCCTCCTCCGATCCTTCTAAAAGGAATCACCAATGTCTTTGCTTATCTCTTTCTGCATTTTTATATTCCCTAAACTTCATTCATTGCAACAGTTGCTCCCTCACTCATACTGAAACCTTGTCTGTCTGTTTGTTTGTCTGCCTGTCTGTCAGATTTTCTGTCTGTCTGTCCGCCTGTCTGTCCGCCTGTCTGTCTGTCTGTCTGTTTGTCTGTCTGTCAGTATGGCTGTTCACCTGACTGTCTGTCTTTCTTCTCTCCCTCTCTTTCTCTCTCTCTCTCTCTCTCTCTCTCTCTCTCTCTCTCTCTCTCTCTCTCTCTCGTTCTGTGCTTAATTCTGTGTCACCAATTTCCAAGAATTCCAACCAAATATATACACAGATGTCTGCACGTACTCAGTGAAGCAAATGCATAAGTGCACGTGTGTGTGTGTGTAGATTTAAGTCTTTTTGTATATTTTGGGGGATCCAAAAGAATAAAAAATGAATTTTAAAAGAAAATAATGTCATTAACTTTTGGCTGACATTTTTGTTTCATTGTTTTATTTATAATATTTATACTTGAATCTTTTACGTACACCTAATGCCTTACACACACACACACATACACATACATAGAAACAGACACACATACATACATAAATATATACACACACATGCACACACTGTGTGCACACACACACACACAAACACACATACACACACACGCATGCATGATGGGAGCAGTTTCCATCTCCCAAATTCCATTCCCAAAATGTCAGGCAACAAAACCCTATTTTGGAAGACATTTGCTTAATTCTGTGCAACAGAATCAAATCCACCCTTTATATGATTTCGAAAAGAATTCCTTAATTCCTTGGTTCTGCCTCTTTCTAAAATCCCCAAGAAATTCTTTTGCTCTGACCATCACGCACTTATGGAACTCCACAGAAACTGATGTCCTTCAGACATTCATCGCAAGAATGTCTGGTTGATAATGTTGATCATAATAACATGAAATCACTGGAATTTCTTACTGAAACACACCAGGAAGCAGTGTCTGAAAGCCAAATATGAAAATCTTGGTTGGCACCAAATAACCCTGCTTATAATGCCACTCTTTCGATGGTTTCCCTTTCTCATTCTCCTAATCTCTGGGTTTTTGTTTTGATCTTCTTTTAAAAACGGTGTTAGAAATTTGGAATATCATGAACAGCTAATTTCATTGAAAAAATAATCTATGCAAAACATGTTGTGTTTGTTTCACTTGCAGAAAATCTTTCCAGCCAAAACATTGCCAGCATGCATGTTTATTCAAATGCACACCATTGAGAATTCCTGTGTGACAAGAATTTACTATGTCTGGGAGAAGAAACTGTGTCTATTCCTGAAGCGCAAGCTGTTTGATGCTTTAAATTTACTGTGCCCCATTTCCTTAGTGACCGGCAAAGCACAAAAGAAGAGCTGCATGCATAACATATACAAGCCATTAGAAAGAAGTTCTAAAATTCATTCCTTCAATTTGGCTTATATTCCATCATATGAAACCAATATAATTCTCAGTATTTCCACCAACTGTGAAGAGATCTGATGATTAATACCAAATTTCAATTCTGTTGCACAGTTTGTGTTTTGTTTGGCAAATTCCATTATTTTAATCTTGACTTTTACCACATAGGAACTTTGTTTTCTCTTCTACAATGAGATGATGATGTGATATATTTGCTGTTCATAAATTGGTGAAGAATAACAATCATATTTTTATTGACAAACAGAAACTGGAAGTGGGAAAAGTAATTACATCAGCATTTTATTGGATTTCAATTACGATAATTAATGTTGAAATTGTCCAATCACAATAAACATAAGTTTAGCCATTCGTTCCTGATGCCTGGTTAAGTGAGTCAGTCATGAGAGAGTCTTTTGGCAGGAGACAAGGTCTGAAGCCAGACTCTGTTATGTTCATCAATATATGCATCACTCGATAGCATCAACTTCTGACCCAATAAGAGCCAATGTTTTCTCAGATTCCCAGAAAATGTGCAAGAGAGAAGATTGCATTGGTTTGGTCATGTGATGTGTTATTTTCATTTATGAGTAATTTAGATGACAATTTATTTACTGCACCCTCTGTGTGTGTGTGTGTGTGTGTGTGTGTGTGTGTGTGTGTGTGTGTGTGTGTGTGTGTATACCAGGGGAAAAACTAGAAGTAGTTGATAGCTTCCATTACCTAGGTGACCAAGTCAGTAGTGGGGGTGGTTGCTCTGAAAGTGTAGCTGCTAGAATAAGAATAGCCTGGGCAAAGTTCAGAGAGCTCCTACCTCTGCTGGCAACAAAGGGCCTCTCGCTCAGAGTGAAAGGCAGACTGTATGATGCATGTGTGTAAACTGCATGTGTGTAAACTGCAGTGAAACATGGGCTGTGACTGCTGGGGACATACTTAGGCTTGAAAGAGTGCCATTCTAAGCACCCTCATATAACAACCATCCAACTGCTTCTTCAAAGTACTGAAAAAGGCGGAGTTCAAAGTGAGCCAGGAAATTGAAAGCGAGGTTGCTTCTGGCAACAGTTGAGTCTGCTCTTCTATACGGGGCTGAAACATGGACGCTCACTAAATATAATGTAATATAAGATAATACAATATAATATACTATGTGTGTGTGTGTGTGTGTATGAACACACCCCAAAATAATATGAGTCCACTAGAAAATGGGTTTTTTTTAATGTAATTAGCTTCACAAAAAAAAAAGAAAAACTAATATTTAAATGATTTAAGTGAAATATAGAAGAGAGAGAGAGAGAGAGAGAGAGAGAGAGAGAGAGAGAGAGAGAGAGAGAGAGAGAGAGAGAGAGAGAGAGAGAGAGAGTAAACCATTCTATTAACAGGAATGGAGAAAAAGGGAATTGAATATGGAGAATATCAATTTCTATTTCAATGTTTTAGATTTAACAGCAATCGTTTGACTCCATTAAAATATCAAAATAAAAGATTATTGAGAAAAGTAAAAGAAAAAGAAAAGAAAGAAAGAAAGAAAGACAGAAAGAAAGAAAGAAAGAAAGAAAGAAAGAAAGAGAGTTGTCAATGAACCAAGTCAAAGTAAGCAAAATTCCTAGAATAGCAGTCAAAAGGAGTGGAGACAAACTCAGCAGTGGTTGCCACTCTAGGATTTCATGGTTAGTCATCTGTAAATCTTGATGATTTTTCGAGTCATTCCCATTTTGTGGGGGAGGGTAGGAAGGTAGAAAAATAAAAAACTTAGTAAAATACAAAAATCCCAGAATTTAAAGAATTGGCAAAAGTCAGTGGAACGGTTTTAAGAGCAACCGTCTTGAGACTGGTTGTGTTCTTAATTAAATTATAATCTTAATTTAGTGAAGGTATATGGCACAGTGGTTAGAGCGTCAAGCTTACGATCGTGATGTTGTGAGTTCGAATCCTGGACTGGGCTGTGTGTTGTGTTCTTGAGCAAGACACTTTATTTCACATTGCTCCAGTTCACTCAGCTGTAGAAATGAAATGTGATGTCACAGGTGCCAAGCTGTATCGGCTCCTTTTGCCTTTCCCTTGGATAACAACAGTGGCGTGGAGAGGGGAGGTCAGTATGTATGGGCGACTGCTGGTCTTCCATAAACAACCTTGCCCGGACTTGTACCTAGGAAAGGAACTTTCTAGGTGCAATCCCATGGTCAGACATGACCGAAGGGAATCTCAACAATCTTAATTCAATCTCATTGTAATATAAAATAACTGTTTCTCTCTTTCCTCTCTCTCTTCCTCTCACCCCCTCTTTCTTCCTCTCTCTCTCTGTCACACTCGAACCTTTCATCATCTGACACATGATCACATCCTCTAATGTCCCCTCTCTTCTCAAAGAATCTTGGTCTTCCTCCTCCGATTCCCCCTCCCCTCTCATGTAGTGTTGTTTCATCAAGTCAACGCAGTGAACTGGCGGAATTGATGGTGCAACAGACAGAATGCTTGGCGGCGTTTTGTCCATCTTTACATTCTGAGTTCAAATTCTGCTGAAGTCAACTCTGCCTTTCATCCTTTCAGGGTCGATAAAACGAGTACCAGTTGCGCATGGGGGTCCATAGACTTAACTCTTCTCCTGAAATTGCTGGTCTTGTGCCAAAAACTGAAGTCAATATTTCATCAACTCTTGGACATAAATGGATGAAATTTAGAATTGGACTTGGAGAAACTGGAACATAGAAATAAGAGGAATGGAATTTAATGCCAAGAATCATGAAATGAAGCTCACTCGGTAACAGCTGTACCATCTTCACACTTTTCTAGAGTTCCATAATTCCATAATTCCATAATTCCATAATTCCATAGAGCCTACACAAGACATAAGGCATTGACTGAATATCTTTTGTCTGTCTCCTTCGTTACCTTCAAACGAGTAAATAAACCATTTTAGTAAAATATGAAAAACATCTATGTCCTGCTTAGCTCAAACTGATTATTTTGCCATCAGAATTCATTTCATTCAGTTTAGGTCCAGAATTCTGTGACAATTTATGTATGACAAAGATCGGCCTGAAAACAATGACAGCTTGTCACAAGCTACAAATATTCATGTTTCACGAAGTGCCAAACAGAGGTCATGGAAGAGATTTGCACTTGAAATTCCTGTTTGTTCTATTTGCCATGGAATGAGACAATCGGGAATTCATTTCTGTTGTGAATAGAAGACAAGAAGACAACATCATTCGAATCATTGGTTACGAAAAGATGATGCATCAGATTTACCCCATAGAGTTGTCTGTGACAAACTCAAGAAGATAGAATGTGGAAGTATTGAATCACTTGTGGAATGGTTAAATAAATGTCTTCAATCAACATTAGAAAATGCACCTCAATGTTTCCATTCCATTTATGGGTTGATAAGGGCAGTGATCTGGCAGAATTGGACAAAATCCTGCATTTCTTTAGGTTCATATATTCTGCGAGGTAAATTTGCCTTTCCTCATCTCAGAGTCAATGAAATAAAGTACCAGGCGATCCCTAGGGGTTGACATAATCAACTTGACCCTTATCTTTAAAACTGCTGGCTTTGTGCCATACTCAGTAAGGAATGTATGTGTTGATAGTTTTGCAATAAATTATAGCAAGTCGTCATAGTGGAAGAATGATTTCATTAAAGCCAACCTATTTACAATTAAACTGTGTTTTATATTTCCAAAACAGATTATATTCCAATAAACTCATAAAACATGTGTTGATGCTTGTTTCAAAAGTCAAAATTAAATTATAATTTATTACTTACTAGATAAAGCAATGTGAGATATCATTTGATGACATTATTTAATTAGGGAAAAAGATTTAATTTGCTCTGAGACTATTAAAATTTGTTTCAACTTTATTTTCATTTGTATTTGCAAAAGTGTTACTTTTGCTCTCAGACTAAAGCAGAGCAATAGATTTGGAAAGACTTCAAGTGATGCCTTGTGATGCCATCCTACCATTTCACTTCTGCTAACAGATTCTTTTAGAAATTTTACTCCAATTTGGCCCCGAAAACAAAACAGAAAATCCTTCTCTTCATAAATTGAGAAAATAATTTTTGCTAAACCAGTTTATTCCTTACAAGAATTCAGACATGCACGCACACACACATCATATGTGTGGTGTGTACCCTTGTTGCTATCCCATCATGCTACCTGTGCTGCTTTCACTTCAATCACCTAGTGACCACCCACACCTAAAACATTGCTTTCCCTGTCTCCTTTCCACTGCATCCTCTTCTATCATACAATCCCTCTGCTTCCTCCATCGCATTGCCATTCACATTTCTCTCCTCTTTTTGACTCTTAGCTCTCACTGCCTTCCTAGTTGCACTCTTGGAGAAGTTTGTCATGAAAAAGTTGAGGACTATGTACAGTAAAGAGGATTCTTTGATCTTGCAAGAGACCCAGCAACCTCTGTAGTGTTGGTGCCATCATCTAATGCTCATCTAATACACCTTGGGAAGTGGACACTGATCAAAGAGAGACAACACAGGATCGAAGGGGACATTTTAGATTCCTCTAGTATTGGTGTCCAGTAATGTTGTGTAAAGGGGTTGGCAAACAGAAGGGTGTCTAAGCGTGTAAGATCATGTGAAAAGCAAGGAGCACAAGTGAGACATGGTCATCCTCCAACCAGTCGAGGACGACAGCAGTAATGCCAAATAAGAACTGCAGTAAAACATGACAACCCGAGACTGTATGGAAAGCTGATGCAAAATAATGATGATGATGATTATATCTTTGTGTGTGTGTGAGAAAGAGAGAGAGAGAGAGAAAGTAAACTTTCACTAGAATTGAAAGAGTAGAATTTGAGGAAATAAGCAACGGTCTGTGTTGGCAAATAGTAAAGTGAAAAAAGTTTGCAAAGTGGAATAAAATGATTTTGCTTTGAGGAAAAAGTGAAGTCTAATGTTTTGGGCCCCCGACTCCTTTTATTACACTTCAACAATTATCTGTCTCCCAACACCACAGAAAGAGAGCGAATATACGAAATGAAGAATCGTAGTTTTGACCTACTTGGTGTGTGTGTGTGTGTACGTGCGCACATGCATGTTTGTATTATAATTCCAGTTCACATCTCTTTGCCTCACCCCACTCCCCACTAAAATGGATGGAATGGTTTATTTGATGGAGCAATTGTTTTTACATCTGGATAGAATCCTTGCTTTTTATCCCAAACAAGTCAGCCATGAAATAAGCAATGAACTCTTCTTTTATGTGAGTCAGGAAAACTGGAGCAAGATACCATGATTAAGAGGCCCATTGAAACAGTTGCTATGGTTGATGCTTGAACTCATGATGCTGGGGTTCGGAGATCAGCATCTGAACCTCTGGGTTGTAGCGGCGGTTTAACCCTAGGTTAGTCCTTGATCCAGCAAAGACATGATGAAATCCATTCCAGCCATAACCATCCTGTCTTGTCTTTACTTCAGACATATCTCAGAGATTATTGAATATGTTCTTTTCTTAAGACATTAAAATATGATTTGAGGTAGCTTTAGCTGTTATTTCTTGTAGATTGAATGACCAAGTAGAGTCTCCCTCATTGCTTTTCTAGATTCAAAAATCAACTTGAAGATTGAGATGACTTCATTTACGTTTGCGATGTTGACTTGAGACTTGAACCTGAACAAGCAGGGACTTCAGCTGTCTACCAAGCTTTGTATTTATGATTCTTAGGTCAATGCACTCATCTGAAACAAGGATACAGAATTACCAACACTTCAAAATACTTCAGAAATTCCACAAGAAATCTCTAAAGTGTGTCATGCAAAAAGCACCATCTGAACATGATCGATGGCAGTACCCCTTGACTGGCTCCCATGCCGGTGGCACATAAAAAGCACTATCTGAACGTGATCGATGCCAGGGCCCCCTGACTGACTCCTGTGCCAGTGGTACGTAAAAAACATCCACTACACTCTCAAAGTGGCTGGTATTAGGAATGGCATCCAGCTGTAGAAACATTGTCAGATCAGATTGGAGTCTGGTGCAGCCACTGGCTTTCCAGACCCCAGTCAAACCGTTCAACCCATACCAGCATGGAAAACGGACGTTAAACGATGATGATGATGATGTTGAATTGGAAATCTTTGGAACAAGAAACAGAAGTGCTGGAAAAAGAGGGTTGCCTCATCAGAACCAAATATGATGGGTGAGTCATGTCATCTGTTTTGAGGGCTTCAGACTTTTAAAGTAATCACCTTTTGAAGAATTAGCGCTCGTTACCATTACCCAGCACCAAAACAAATAAGTCGTTTTATGACATCACAAAAAACAACCTTATACCATTAATTGGTAGCAACTTGCAATAAACAGGAATGAATATGGATTTATAAGCAGGAAGAGGAGCCTGTAGTTTTGAGAAAATTCAAAGTGTCCATCAAATGGTGAAAAGTAAAGCCTAAAAATGAGAGAGGGTCCAGGGATAACCTTACTTTCAGTATCTGTGGTTGTATTCCACTTTTTAAAACCAGACATGTTACTGTTGCATGAGACTAACCTGAGAAACTTAACTGAATACAACCTAAAAATGGCACCTGGAGATCACAGGTGTCTTTTAGGCCCAAATGACTATTTGTTTATTGCTGTAACATGAGGAAGGCCATGGTCATTATTGATGAGATTTGTCACAAAATTATGTGCTACGTTTACTAAAAAAGAAAAAAAAAATTGAAGTAGAATTAAAGTTAGGGAGCCATCTGAGGGCCCAGGGCCCAAATCCTGTGAAACTTGCCACATTTTCTCCAATGAGAAAAGGGCTTCAAATAAAGTTGACAATCACCATACGCACATGTACACACACACACACACACACACACATATATATATATGCACAGACATACAATCTCATATCAGAACGAGCTCCTTTATTTTCTCTGTGTAAAGAGAATAACAAGATATATTATCATCTGTTTAAAATTCTGCAGCAAAAGGTTAAAAACTATACTTTAACTACTTCACATTTATCTCCTGTCTTCTAATACATTGTACATAAATATCACACATACACACACACACACATACACACACACACACACACACACACATACACACACACACACACACAAAGACATACATAGTTGTATAAAGGAAAGATAAGAGCAATCAACAGATGTAGAGGTTAAATATTTGCATTAACAGTTCGACTCAGACTTGCATTACTGAAAGTTTCAAGTTTCACTGATGCAAAAGCAGATCTGATTGTTTGAATACAAATACAAACATAGTGAGTGCTGAGGTGCCCCTATATATACATACATACATTCATATATATATATATATATATATA
>NC_068993.1:63578064-63579255 GCF_001194135.2 Octopus bimaculoides | reverse complement strand
GTGGGTGGGGTAGTATAGTGATAGATATAGTGGTGATGATGGTGTTGGTGGTGTTGGCAGTAGTGGTGGAGGTGGTGATGGTGGTGCTGGTGGTGTTGACAGTAACCGTGATGATGATGATGATGATGGTTTGTGGTGTCATTAAATTGTGCCATAATTCCTGCAGCTGTATCTACAACTTAATGGTTTTCAGCAACAAGAACAACAACAATAAAAACAACGTAAAGAGCTGTTCTGTAACGAAGTGCAATCTTCCAGCAGGGTTTTGAGAGTCTTTAGCAGAGGGGGGTTGTTTGGCTTACAAGAAATAACAGCTAAATTTTCCAATGACCTTAAAGAAAGGAAGGATACATTGAACATTGTAATTACTAACATAGAAAAAGCTGGGATGGTCACACCTAGAACCTGCCAGGAGACTGTCCTCTTTTTGGTCAGGTCAATGCCATCAGTTGATTCCTGCATGTCATTATTGGAAACATTCTGGTAAGTTCTTTGATCTAAGAAATAACCTTTTCTTTTCCTCCCACCAGTCTCAGAGATGCTGAAAAATGTCATGGGTGCTGCCCTTTCCTCTTCTGACTAAAAAAAAACGGAAGACAACCTACAATTTGACAAGACTAAAATGGGTGAGGCTCATACAAGCCCACGTACGTACGTACATACATACATACATACATACGTACATACATACATACATACATACATACGTACATACGTACATACATACATACATACATACATACATACCAGGGACGTGCACTATCAGGCAAGCAAGGTATGCGCTGCATAACCTGTAATTTTTTATCCATATCATCGGAAATTTCGATAAAATATTCATTTTGTTTCAAAGAAACTCGTCCAGGTGTTTTCTAATATATTCTGCCTCCCCTTCCCCCTCTCTCAGGGACTCGTTCGTCTGCTTTGAGAAGACCACATGACACCCCCTCCCTCTCTCTCTTTGTTAGTGTACATTTGTTGCTAACTTCGTTCCACTTTCTGGCCCGAACCAGAGCAATCCCATAATTCCTCAGTTAGCCATCTGAAATGTCGGAACAACCTGGCGGTAAGTTTGAATTTTTTTTGTCATCCAAAGCATCTATTTGCACTATTATATTTTTGGAATGTTCTGAAAAAAAAAATATTATCTATATTATATTTCTTATTTCAGAAGTAGCTAATTAATCTTAAATT
>NC_068993.1:63573681-63576876 GCF_001194135.2 Octopus bimaculoides | reverse complement strand
CATGTATATGCGTGTAGTTTCAATGTGTGTGCGTGAGACGTAGTCTTTTAATATACGGAGTTCAGTAAGTCTCAGAACAGTCTGCTTGATTATCAATAATTTTCCCGGAATTGACAAGTAGCAAGATAAAGCACCTGACTTGTCTTCGAGAGCGTAACTATCTAAAACCATGGCCATATAATGTAACTAAATGTGTTCTCTTTATTAAATCATTTCAAATTGATTCAGCTGAACCAACAGGTATAGGGGCTAATGCACAATCGCACCCCTTTGAAAAACGAAATTTAAAAAAAAAAAATTTTCGGATTCCTACCTTTAACAGAGATTCCGAATATGCAAAAATATTAACAGAATCCAATTTCATCTTTATTCCATTTCACTTATGATTTTTAGATATGTTTAAGGGAGAGTGAGGATAGGAAAGTACTGACGTTTCGAAGAGAGGGAAAAATACAAACAATACACTTATTTCAGGCTCATCTCTACAGAGTCATTTTTTATTCCCTGCTTATTTTAGGTCATACGGGGGTGATTGGATATTTAGAATCTCCCATATGTAAATCGTAGGAATACGAAAATTCTTTTACTGAAAAATTGCCGGGGGTGGGGGAAGAAATTCATTGCATGCCCAACCTCGGACGTCACCGCACGCCACTGATACATACATACATATATATATATAAAAGGCTGTGAATAGTTTTCAGAACATTTATAAAGAGGTCTTACAGCTATTTCTGGGATATTTTATATATTCCTTCATCAGAGACCCTTGATATACACACACACACACACACACACACATATATATATATATATATATATATACATAACAAATGAAAGACAGAAGATGGAATATACAAGAATATATTATTAATCACAACAATTGTGATTAATAATCACAGACTGGTTCAGGAGTATCCGGTGGTGCAGACGTATCTTGTTGGTTGATAAATAAATACAACTCATTAGAATGACCGTTCCACAATGCAACTTTCTGTTTTGTAGAGAGAAAAACAACCGGACGGAGGAAAATTCTTCATTTATATATAATGTTTTCTAATTTTGCAATAAAGCTTTTCGCTATCCTTTGTAGATACGGCTTTCACATCCACCAAATAAAATTATTTGGTTCTTACTCAGTAGAAAGACATTCAACCAAAATCTGAGGAAAATTGCCTTTTGTAAAAATTGTTGCTGGGAGTGTTTTTTGCTGCTTATGGCATCGGAAGAGGTTTTTTTTTCAAAGACTGCTTTCTTAAAGTTAACAGTAATAAAATTTTGTGAGGATATATCTGTTTTCTGCATTGAAAGAGTTAAACTGTTTACATTCAGAATAGTTGAATACTAAACTAGTTGTGCTAAAAATATTTCATTACTAAACAAATTTTTATTAAAATATTGGGTGACTCATTTAGTTATATGAAAAACAATTTGAGTTTTAAAGTATTCATACTAAAAATAGCTGAATACTAAACTAGTAATAATTTAACGATCTGTTACTGATTGCACAAGGAATGGTTAACTGCCACAAAGATCTAGTTAGAATGTTGAGGCAAGAATTGAGTCGACATATCAATTCAATTTAAAAGTGTGAGGTGCCGTGCCAGTCTGATGTTTGCTATTATTCAGCTCCTTGGTCTTCTCACACCCAAACACAACAATACGCAAATAATAGCAAAAACAAATATTTCTAATTCTTACATGGAAACTTAATCCAAACTGTAAATCTGTTGTAATTCTAAACTTGTGCCACTCATTACAGAGGAATATAATAATTCCGTTTTTACCGTTTCCATTTCAATAAAATAATATTTTGTGTGTACAGAATAAATAGTTTTTATAATTATACTTTATACCCATATCTATATTTATTTGTGTTTATACTCATTATTTTTATTATATCGTCATCGTTGTCATCATCATCATCATCATCATCAATTTAACCAGTGCATGGCTGCACTCTACTGACTGAAACAAGTAAAAGATTAAAAGAATACATTTATGTGTATGTACATACACACACACATACGAATGTATGTGTGTACGTATGTATATATTTGATGGTGTGTTAGACTTCTTTCAGTTGCTGTCTACTGAATCCACTCACAAGGCTTTGGAACTAAAGTAGAAGGCACTTGCCCTAGGTGTCATGCAGTGGGACTGAACCTGAAATCATGTGGTTGGGAAGCACTCGCATACACACACACACACATATGCACACACACTCTCTCTCACATGCACACATAAATATAACTGATGCTTAATCTAGTTTTAGATTCCTGTTGATGTCTGTGAACTTTGCAAATGATAAAATAAATATGGAACATGTGTTACGTTTTCACTAATCAAATTTCCCAACCGATTCCAGTTGAATCCTGTTTCTTAATACAGGCTGCGATTGCTTACATATATTCAGTTCCTCCCACCTTAGTGAATATATATATATATTTCTGCTACCTCATTTTGTTTTCCATCCAACCCAGACTTCAACGATTGAATATGGCTTCTGCAAGCTACACTGACCGACAGGTTGACCTTGCACCAATGTCCCATAGCGTTCTAATATTAAGCCAAGGCCAGTTGGATGTTTTTGCAGCGTTATACAGAAACCTTGGTTGACCACGTGGTTCTGGACTCAGTCTCAGTATATGGCACCTTAGGTAAATGTCTTCTACTTTAGCCTAGAGTCAGCCAAAGTCTTGTGACCGGAATGAATAAAAGGAAATAGAAAAGATAAAAGAGAAATCCTAAAATGAAAATAGGGTTCTACAAGAAACTGTTTGATGAAGAAGATATTTTTTTGTTTTAAACGATTTAAAATCATCTTCTTTGCTTTATAAATGAGTGTCATTTAATATCCAAATAATGGTTGTTGTTGTTGTTGTTGCTTAACTCTGATTGTTGCAACATATATATATATCACTAGCACTAACCACTTCCCAGCACCCACACCATCGTCCACACACCTACACATGCACATGTTAATGTCACCACAAACATGCTCTCACATGCACATGCACATGCACCTTCAGTTTAGGATCACCACTACTTTATTATCTCCCCTTCTTCTTAGCTCTCCTGTGTGACCCCCTCTGTCCGGCCTTTGCCATGATAAACCTTTTTTTATTTTCTCTCCCTGTTTATTTCTGTGTTCCTTTCTGTTGAAGAGCATAGACTCGAAATGTAAAAAACTTT
>NC_068993.1:63572030-63573546 GCF_001194135.2 Octopus bimaculoides | reverse complement strand
TATATATATATATATATATATATATATATTTTCCTGCACTAAGTTAACGGCAGATTTTGCTTCTGTTTGCTTCTAGAAATACTGTGAACCAGTGATTAGTCTAATGGAAACTTGTAAGCAACCAAATTTTGGTATAAAATAAATATAGAATATGAATATGTAAACAGTGAGATCCCATGAGGGAATCTTTTACAATCTATAAAAATAACTTTCCAAACTGCATTGTTGCCGCACTCAAATATTATTTTATAAACTGCTGAGATAAACAATTTTAGGTTTTAACCAATTCCTAAAATCACACAGAATTTAAATGTAATATCACAGAGTGAGACACTCTTATGATTGTCTTTGGTTTATTGATTTATTTATTTGATAATTCTATAATATGGAACCAAACCCTGGAATGGCTTTCTGAAGTCTCTCGGGAGAAACTCCTGTTAATTCTAAGATATTGTTGTTGTTGGTGTTGCTGATTGTTGTGGTTGGCTTGAAACCCATGAACAAAAACTGATGTATGTGTGTGTGTATGGGCGTGTGTATGTCTGTCTGTCTGTCTGTATGTATGTATGTATGCATGCATATATGTATCTATCTATTTATCTATCAATCAATTTACATAAGTATATGCGTGTGTGTGTTTGTCTGCATATGCATCATCATCATCATCATCATCATTTAACATCTTTCTTCTGTGCAGGCATGAGTTGGACAGTTTGATGGAAGCTGCAGCAGGCTCCAGTTGTCTGTTGCACCATGCTTTCTATGGCTTGATGCCCTTCCTCATGCCAACCACTTTGCAGAGTGTGCACAGTGCTTCTTAAGTGGCACCATCACCAGTGCTGGGGCTAAATTACAGCAACATTCACCCTAAACCAGAACTGCCATGTTATGTTGGCAAACAATCTTTTCTCCAAAGTACTGTTGCTGAATATCTCTCGTTGTGAGATTTAAAAATAGTAATTTTCTACAATACTATTCCGAAAACTAAGTTTCCTCATCAAAATTTCAAGGCTTCATGATAATGCATAATTAATATCGTTAAATAAGCACAACTTTTGAAAGAATAAGATGAAGGATAAAGGGTTAAAATCACAAAGTCAAAATGAAGCACACATCTAAATCTTCATAAAACCTTGTTGCTTACAAATCTTATTATTATTTCTCCATCATTTGGCCATTTATATATTATACATTTGAACTGTAATCACTTTTGTTTCCTAATAAATCATTCAGACATTTTGATTTTCCATATTCAGATAAATCATGATCATTTCAATTATATGATAATATGTCACTGGAATATTTCATAATAAATTAACGATGCTTCATAATTATACTCACATAAATCAGGTTCTGTTCGCTTTACTGTTTCAATAATGTCTAACATAAAATTCTTCACTTCCACTGGAAACTTGAAGCAAAAGACCACCTGCATATACACACACACACACACACACACACACACATATATATATATATTCGAGTGACATATTATATATATATATATATATATATA
>NC_068993.1:63566095-63571532 GCF_001194135.2 Octopus bimaculoides | reverse complement strand
ATATATATATATATATATATATATATATATATATACTCTTTTCTTTATTTGTTTCAGTCATTTGACTGTGGCCATGCTGGAGCACTACCTTTAGGTGAACAAATTGACCCCAGAACCTATTCTTTGTAAGCCTAGTATTTATTCTATCAATGTCTTTTGCCAAACCCCTAAGTTACGGGGATGTAGACACACCAACATCGGTTGTCAAGCAATGGTGTGGGGGGGACAAACACAGACCCGCAAACATATACATATATCTTGGGAAAAAGTTGAAAGTCTACAGGTGCTAAATCTAGCAAACAGGGTGAGTGTGGAAGCACTGTCATGTCGTTTTTGATGAGAGATTCATGAGTCAGAAAAGCTCAAAGACAGAGTGTATTGCCTGAGAACTTTTTGATACTACCTCGTATACACACACACATACACACACACACATATTTATATGTATGTGTGTGTGTGTGTGTGTGTGTGTGTATTTATAGCTTGCACAGCGAAAAGGAAACAATGAATGAGATTTCAGCGAATGATAATCAGAAGAGCATTTGACACAAGGATATATAAAGAACACTATCATCATCCTCGTCCCTACTCCCACTACCACCCCATCATCATCCTCGTCGTCGTCATCATCATCATCATCGTCGTCATTATCGTCATCATCGTCATTGTCGTCGTTGTCGTCATCATCATCATCATCGCCATCACCATCATCATCATCATCGTCGTTATCACCATCATCATCGTTATCATCATCATCATCATCATCATCATTATTATTATTATTATTATTATTATTATTACATTTTAGTTACTAAAACAACATGAATGTGTTCTTTGATCTTCTCAATCCAAGACAAATTTCACATCCTTCATCTCTTCAGGCCACATACAACATAAAAAAAGTTTGCCAAAATTTTGCTCCCCCACCCCCACAATGAGATGTAAAATATTGTTTTCCAAAAACTATTAATTGTTTTTTTTTTATTTCTATTTTTACTAATTATTAACCTTATTTATTTCTTTACTTACATCTTTATTTTAAAGCCCCTTCCCCACTTATAGTTACATCTTTCATTCTGCTATCGTTACGACCTCACTCTGCACATTTCTTCACCCAACCCATTTGCATAAATGTATTCCTCTTCTCTTTGTTCGCAACGCAATCTCTAATAAACAGACTCTGTTATTTGCAATAATTTCTTTGTATTGGTTTGGTTCAGTTCGGTTCGGTTAGGGTAGTTGTGTTAAGGGTTTGGTATGAGTGGAAGGAACATGGATTTAATAGCTCCCAGATGCTAAGCAGGCAGCCGTTAACATTTAGTGAGCCTTGAAATAAATACACTGCTGGAATTTTATCTTCGAAATTGTTTCATTATTATCAACATTTACTTTTTTTTTAGATTTTATTTTTATTTTTACAAGGGTGGATAAGAGTAGGATGGGAGCAGTTTATATGTGTATGTATGCATGTATGTGTGTGTGTGTGTATGTGTATCTCTCTCTCTCTCTCTTTCATTTATATATATATACATATTTTTTTTAAGAGGGAGAAATTGTGTGCGAGGGAGCTGAATCTATCCAGTAAAAGATAAGCTGGCAGGTCTAACTGATAATGGTGAGTTACTAGTCAGAAGTCAAATAAAAAAAAAGATCTTCCAAACCAAACTGGACCTATTAATATTGTTTCCCCCCATCTGTCAGTCATCTGTGAAAACTTAGCTCCACCCCAGCTTCTGTTGTTGTTCTTTTTCTTTTAAAAGCTGCAAAAAGAAACTAATAGTGTGAAACGCAAAATCTAGATCAATGGCTTTTAACCATTTCTTACCTTTGGCCCCCTTTTGATCCTGATTTTACTCTCATGGATCTCTCCCCCACCACCACCACCCCATAGCCATTCAATGTTTCAAAACTAGTTTTATAGATTCTTCTTTCAAAATCCCTATTTTGTTTTTCTCTCAGGTTGAACTCTGTAAAACATTTTCAAAAGAAATCTTACAGTTTCTTGCAATAAATACATTAAAATAAAATCTATTCATGGACCCTTAAAACATTATTGTTGATCCCCAATTTGCTATTTTGCTTGCATCGACCCCCAAAAATCATATATGAACCCCTCACCCCAAGATCATATGGACCCCAACATGGAAAACGGATGTTAAATGTTGATGATGATGATGATGTGCGTTCAGAGTGACACTGAGGGTGACATTGTCTTTGTAAAGCATATCTTGGGAAGGTCAGCAGAGTGGAACCAGTCCTGTTCTAAGCTGTGCAACCAACTGAGAAAATTAAACTTTTGTATTGCTATATAAAAGTCTCCTTACCAAATACCACAAGTTTTATACAATCAGACCCAATGACCACCATACTTGAGAGACAAGCTCACAATAAGCCGAGTTTCTTAGTTCGCATATTGCTTATGGCATTAACGTCTTTCAGAAAGATATAAATAAAATCCATCATCACTTTTGAAACTTTCTCATTTTCTAGAGATCCTAAATGCTTTTATCTTTGTAAGAAATCAATTTTGTTTCCATCCAAGCAATAACAAAATGAATTTGGTTTTCATTTATGTCTGCTGGAAAATTATATATTCAGTATAAAATAAGACCCTTCGTTCAATCTGATAGGAAATTAATTGTAATATACTCATGTTAGAGCAAACCCCTAATTACTATTAGATCTGTGATAAAACAATCATCAGATAATCAAATACAAATATTTGTAATTTATTACTTAAATAATCATTGTAAAAAGTCTACTCAATTTAACAAAATAAAACACTCAAGGATAATCTAAAAGATTTTCTTTTTGAAAACTGCATCAAGCACAAGAAATATTAATTTCTCTAATTGTTGATCAGTGAAAGAGATAATGTCTAATGTGTTGTGTGTCAATTAAACATGTCAATCATTTTAAAATATTTAATTAATTACAAACAACTGCAGGTGGCCAAATCATTAAGTTGTCATGTCAGGCTCTGAGAAAAAGAGTTCCTGCTAGTTTGAATTTTGTTCCCATGGGTCCAATACTGTTTTAATGTCTCTAAGACATTAAACGGTTGAATGAGCCAAAAATGGATCCTTTAATTGGTCGACCAGCTGCACAGCATGCAAAATATAGCAGCGAAATATATATCAGATCATCTTAGCCTACTGAAAAGGAAGGACATATGGATAATTATAGACAATGTTGTTCTAGATATATAGTGTGTGTATATATATATACATACACATTATTTGATAAAATCAGTATATATGTTTATGAGCTACTAATGGTTCCATGCGATGGAAATGACTAAAACAACATTTCATAACAAGTCTGGTGCCTTCCTGCAATCCTCAGGCTCTGCCCACAAGTTAGGATAATAGAGCAAGAAAAACTACAAGAAAAGACAAGAAGAAAGTACAAGTAAAAGGTGGAAAACACTGGAAAAGGAAAAGAAAAGGAAAAAGAAAAAGAAAAAGGAAAAAGGTGGGATTAGAGTTATGTCCCGTTGAACCATAAAGTCATAATGCTGAACGGATAGGAGCCGAGAGTCTGCAGTACAGCTACTCAATCCAGTGAAGGTGGTATTTTCCAATTCGCCACACACACACACACACACACGCACACACATATGCATATATGAAAATAGTGTATGGATAAACCTTGAGCAGAGAACTTCACTCAGAGTAGAGTTAGATGTGGTCTTTATACATTACTGAAGCTGGAAGGCTACTTAAGTTTCGAGTGGATGTTTATAAGTTGTACTCAAAAGGAGAGAAATTTGTTTTGTATGAACAGTCTTTCAGGCTGAATGCCAACAATGTTGGGAAGAAAAGTTAAAGAATGAATGCTAGAAAGACAAGAATAGGAGATTATAAGAGAGGTTGTGAAATATATGAAGAGCAATGACTCATGTTTATGGCAAATCAGATTAAATTCCTTGGATTGCTTTGCATAAAGAATGGATATTTGTAAAGGGTTGTAATGAAGTAAAAATATTAACACACACACACATGCACACAATAATATATAAAGACTAGAAAATATACAAAGACTAGACCTTGCAGAATGGAAAAGGTTAAAAACCAACTCAGCAAACAGCTTGGATTGAAATATTTAGTAGACGCTCTGGTGTGGATAGATATATTGTAACCCTGTGGAAAATTCTGCCATCTCTGGCAGAAACCAACTCCAAAAAATGAATTCACAGCATCCTGGATAAGAGCTGACTATTCTCCTAGCAATCACTGATGACTCATGTGAAGCTCATCAAGCAATCACAGTTCTAAGAGTGGACACAATAAAGATGAAGACCAGATATCGAATCAATGTTTGACTTTGAATTGCTAATCCATTCATATGTTCAAATGTCTGCCTTAGCATTTATAACCATCCTTGGTAGGTGCTGGGAGATTAAGTTACCCCTGGAGATTATGGAATGTGTGACTAAACCAGCACATTTTGTCCAGAAATTGAAAAAAATCAATCAGGCAATGATGAGTAGGAGGGAATGGGGGGACAGAGGAACTAGGAGTGTGAGTGGGTGGGGGTTTGCAAGAGTATATAGATTGGGGGGGCAAGAGATAGGGGTGTTTTGTGGGTGGGAGTTGGATGGGGTGTAATGTGTGAGTGGAAAGAAGAATATTAAGGGAGGAAGAATAATGGTTAACAAGTGGAATGGTTCCTAGTAAAAAGAAGAAATGAAGATGTATCAGGGAAGGGTAGTGGTGGTGGGTTGAAGGGGAGATTGGTTGAGGCGGGGGGGGAGCCCATTCGTGCATTACATAGACATATGCTTGTGTGTATGTGTGTGTGTATTACGTTTTGTGGGAATGAATTAAGCACTCGAGTGTTTTCACCCTAAACAAAGAACACACACACACACACACACACACACACCTCCCATTGCTTCCTCTCCGGTTTCACTTAATGGCAGCTAAGGCAGTTCCATTGTCATTACTAATGTTAGATTAGTGATAATAGGTTTAAGATAAAGGTGAGATAATAATGTGTAGTAAGGCTGATAACTGCTTCAAGAAACTGAACGTTACATAATGCAAGAGGAGGAGGTGGCGGTGGCGGCGGCGGCGGTGGTGGTGGTCATCATAACAGTAATAATGGTGGTGGTGGTGGTGGTGACAGTATTAGTGATGGTAGAGAAGGCAAACATGCAAACATTTGAACCAAGGAAAGGTAAGACAGCCAAGCGCTAACAATCTAAATTCCTTAGAAGTGATTCAACAGTAGGATGCATTCTTGTGTCAGATACCATTCTGTGTGATACCATGATGGTTGGTGGTATTGTGTTCTGATATTTAATTAACATCACGATATGCAATCATAAGATGGAAGACTAGTGTTGGGGCTATTTACATATGCACTGAAACGCACACACATATACACACACGCTAACATACATACATACATACATATATATATATATATATAT
>NC_068993.1:63562528-63564017 GCF_001194135.2 Octopus bimaculoides | reverse complement strand
AGTGAGGATGGGAAAGTACTGACGTTTCGAAGAGAGAGAAAGATTCAAACAATACACTTATTTCAGGCTCATCTCTACAGAGCCATTTTTTATTCCCTGCTTATTCTAGATCATACGGGGGTGATTGCATATTCAGAATCTCCCATATATAAATCATAGGAATACGAAAATTCTTTTACTGAAAAATTGCCAGTGGGGGGGGCGGGGGAGAAATTCATTGCATGCCCAACCTTGGAAGTCACCGCACGCCACTGATATATATATATATATATATATGTACACACACACACACATATGAAACATGCTGTACAATAAGAAGCACCTCAATAGCATGTATAATGACTGGGAAATAATGGGGTCACTGGAACATAAACCAAAAACTTCATCATTTTTCAATGTTAGCAAAGTACATTTTCTTCATGTGCATTAAATATCTTAACTGGTTAAATATCTTAAAAAAACTAGCAACCAGCAAAAAAGTCTGCTGACAACTGACCTTTCTACCTAATTACATTCTTTTGTGACACCTTAAAAACTGCATAACCAAAAGCTGACACACCTAAATACTTAATTATGAAGTTTTACATTCTGGAATAAACTCTAAACTATAGTCTCAACACCCCCAAAACAAACAGACTAAATCTCCAGTTAGTGTCTAAACAGAATCATCAATAACTAAAGCTAGCTACACTTCTGTTGAACAACTAATCACTTCACTATCTACATTCTTTTGTATATCCTAAAAAACAACCCAAAGACTTGAAGGTGATACACCTAAATAGAGACACCTGATTAAAGAGTTCAACATAGATGACTGAATTCTGAAAAATAACACAACTCTAAAGTCAATCAATAAAAATCATTCCATCATAACCTAGACTCTGACCTAATTATTATTGAAAAGAGCTCCACCTATCCCAGAAAAATTAAACTTACAAGAGAAATTATAATGCCAAGATGAACCCAAATGTTTCACAAAATCTCATGAAAGCATACAAAGCTGAAACTTTGAAGTCACTATCAACATGACTAAAGGAATAATGAATGTGTATTCTTTGAATAGTATGGAGTAATTTTTCAGTCTCATGAAAATTGTTTTTATTATATCTCAACATAAAAATAAACATTAATATGTGTGTGTGTGTGTGTGTGTGTGAATAAACTTCTATGTCGTCACATGATCTGCTAGAAATAGCAGTCAAATCCCTCTCAGGAACACATTGAACACATAAGTCTGGAAGTATTACACCTGAAAAATTTATTAAACAAGGGATGAATTCTTCTCAACCACCTTTCCTCAGGGATCTGCTTGATGAGAGCAGAAATGGGGTCAGTCAACAACAACAACATAAACATAAATACTATGGCTGGAGGTACATATCACACACACACACACACACACACAGATAATATTGGTTAAATATGTTTTCTCTGATGGCATGATTTTTACTACAGTTTACTCCAATTCCTAACACCAACCACTTTACAG
>NC_068993.1:63560029-63561618 GCF_001194135.2 Octopus bimaculoides | reverse complement strand
TACCATTATTCTTCTTCTCTTTTTCTCTTCTGTTTTCTCTATTTCCCACTCAGCACCAAGTCTCTCTGTCTTTTACCCTTTCAGACCTTCACATTTTGTCAATTCAACCTATATCTATCTCTAGCTTGTGGAAAACCTCTTTGCTTTGCTCTGACCAAGTTAAAGAGACAGAAAGACAAATATATTCATGTCATCATCATTATCATTTGATGTCTGTTTGTCAAGCTGGCATGGGTTGGATGCTTTGACAGGATCTGGCAAGCCAATGAGCTGCACTAGGGTCCAATTGTTTGTTTTGGCAAGGTTTCTACAGCTGGATGCCCTTCCTAATGCCAACCACTTTACAAGGTGTATTGTGTGCTTTCATGATTTTTAGATCTATTATGCCAAGCTTTCATCGGTAGGGCAGATCTTCTTCAGTACACCAAGTGTTCTTCTGTCAGTGAAGGGACAACCTTTTGTGCTCCTTTGTCATTGAAGGGACCACCTGTTGTGCTCCTTTGTCACCTTGTAGTTCAGCTTCCTGAAATCACCTCCACTTCTTCCTATGTCTTTCCATTCTGCAGGTTCCTTCCAATTAGCAACCATTACTCTTCATATATAGCAAACCATGCTTGAATAAAAGACAGGATTGTCTTGGCTGAAATAAATTTGTTGGTTGAGGACCAATATGAGGTTAAACCATAGCATTAGCACAAACATAAATGGTCTCCACTCTAAAAGACACGAAGTGGAAACAAGATAATTGGTGTAAAATCATGTGTTGAATGACATTTTACTGTATCTTGGTAGGGTCATTATGCTAATAATAAACACACACACACCAGTTCTGTTTCACTTCTTTTATTATCATTAGTCAACTAGTAAATCATTTAATCACTTTACTTGTAGATTGTTTGATTAATTGTTCATATAATCAATCAATCAGCGATGTTTGTCTTTTAGATGCCATTCATAGCCTCCGCATTGACATCTCTGTCTATTTCAGTTCTGTTTGTCTGTCTATCTGTCATCCAGTTTCTGTGAAAGATGTGAGTGGTTAAGGGTTTATTTATGAGCTTGTGAATGGTGATTGATACACTCTGATGATCCTAGGTGATTGATGATTGATTGACCAAACGATTAATCAAAAGACTGATCAGTTAATTTGCTAGATAGTTAACAAGTTGACTAATAATTGTTTTTATTATAAGCACAAGGCCTAAAATTTTAAGGAGAGGAATTAAGTTGCAATCCATTGCATTTGCTATATTGAAATTCTTCAGATAAATTTCACTTCAAATTATAAAACTTACATTTTCTTTTTTTCTCTTAGTTATTTATATATTTAGTTATTGAAAGATTTGTTTTATTCTTTTATTCGTTTCAGTCATTTGACTGCGGCCATGCTAGAGCACTGCCTTTAGTTGAACAAATCGACCCCAGTACTTATTCTATCAGCCCCTTTTGCCGAACTGCTAAATTACACTAGCATCAGTTGTCAAGCAATGGTGGGGGGAGAAACAAAGACACACAAACATATACATAAATATATATATAACTGAAAGAAGCCTGTCGTATATATATATATATAGATATATATATATATA
>NC_068993.1:63558027-63559844 GCF_001194135.2 Octopus bimaculoides | reverse complement strand
GAAGGGCATCCAGCTGTAGAAACTCTGCCAAATCAGACTGGAGCCTGGTGTTGCCATCCGGTTTCACCAGTCCTCAGTCAAATCGTCCAACCCATGCTAGCATGGAAAGCGGACGTTAAACGATGATGATGATGATGATGATGATGATATATGTATATATACGACGGGCTTCTTTCAGTTTCCGTCTACCAAATCCACTCACAAGGCTTTTGTCGGCCTGAGACTATAGTAGAAGACACTTGACCACAGTTCCATGCAGTGGGACTGAACCCAGAACCATGTGGCTGGTAAGCAAGCTACTTACCATACAGCCACTCCTGTGCCTATATATAAAATGAACTCATTGTCAACATGTTGGTATGTATATAAATATATGTGTGTGTAGATGTATGTATATATATATATATATATACATACATGAATGTGTGTGTGTGTGTGCACGTGTTTTGCAACAAACGTTATTGATCTCATGCATCTTTATAAATTCCACTCTCTGCCTTACCTTCTTGGCACTTCAGAGGTGGGTGGAGGGGGGATCTAATTATGTTATCAACCAAAAATCCTGCTGCCATTTTGGGGTTTAAATATCAGAAAAAGGGTTAGGTAACAGGAACCAAGTGAAAGAAGTGAATCTGTTTCAATGAGACAAAGAAGCTAAGAGAATTAGACTCTCAAAGACTGCCATCTTAAGATGTGGATGGTAACGGTGGTGGTGGTGTCAGCAGCGGCGGCGGCGGTGGTGGTGATGGTGGTGGTGGTGGTAGTGAGTGTTGTGGTATAATTGTTGTCTTAATTGCAGTTGTTGTTGTAATCCAGTGCATTTGCTGATAAGACAGTGTCAGACTGCAATAAACGCGATTCAGTTCTTATCTTTCGAGAGGAAGCCTTATCTGAACACAACCGGCCAGACACACAGCATCTCATTCAAGTTTAAATAGATTCATAATATATTTTACTGAGACAATGAGTAGACCTTGAAGTGGTCAGGTGGCTTGCTAAAAATAACAGCTAAATCTCCCTCAAATTAAACCCAGCTGTTTCAAATAAGCAGGTGAAAGACACACAAGATAATGTAGTTCTAAATATGACTAAATAGATGAGAAGGTCACAATTGGAATGCCTTTGTTTAACAGACTGTTTGGTCAATATTGACTTGGATCTAAGCAACTCTTTTTCTCAACAGCTGTGTACTCATGCATAATATATATATATCAAAAATCAAAAATCAAAAATGAACCAAGATCGAAATCAACACACTGCCTAAATATCAATCTTGAGAAATTAGGCTTCTCAAAACCAGAAAGGAGAAAGTTAATACAAAGACTACAGATCCAATCCATCACTGGAACTGTAAAAATCTGTAAAACTTTCCAGAATACTGTTCTATATTTAAGAAATGAGGAATTATGGACTTTATTTACATTATTTACAATTGACAGATATTTGTCCTCATCTTGTTTGTTGTTAACACAACTTTTCAGCTGATATACCCTCCAGACTTCATCAGGTGTCTTGGGGAAATTTCAGACCTGGGTTCTCATTCCGAAGGTATTTTTCGATGTTGTTATTATTGTTATTATTATTAAGGTCACTGATCATGTATGGAAAAATGGAGACCACCTCCCCCTGTGGGACGAAGTTAAAATAATAGACAGAGAACACCACTGGAAAATACCAATAACATACATACATACATACATACAAAACAAAAATATCCTGTTGTTGATGTTGAAATTCCAATGAAGGAGCTTTGGATCTAGGTTAGAAACCGGTTCTTTCTCTATTGGCAAGAAATCTTGAAATAAACTGAATAATGA
>NC_068993.1:63551080-63558017 GCF_001194135.2 Octopus bimaculoides | reverse complement strand
TATTGGCAAGAAATCTTGAAATAAACTGAATAATGACATACATACATACACACATACATACATACATGCATGCATGCATACATACACACATACATACATGCATGCATAGCGATACAGAGTTTTCAGAATGCATTTATTCACGTTGTAAGAAACAAAGAAATGAAGAGACGAAACAAGATGGTAAGATAACAGTGCAATGTGGAGTTAGAGTTGATGGGAGGCAGATGATGCCACAAAGCTAGTTGTACCTTTAGTTTTTAGTATTTTTAAGATGTTTTTCAAAGTTGATTGAATGTATGGCTGCTCAACAAAGCTGGTAATTAGTCAAGGAGTTACGCTTAGACAGAACTTAAGTCTACGTGGATATCTATTCATGTGTGACTATTCACATGTATGTGCAAGCATGTGAAAATCTGTCTGTAACTGATTTGCTTTCTGTCAGACATATGTACATGTGCACGCACACACACACACACACACACACACACACACACACAAATAGTAACATAGATATTTGCTTAAGGGTATGTGTGTGTGTCTGTGCATATACCTTTAAGTATATAAATTTGTGTGTGTATATATATATATATATATATATATATATATATACATACATATACACACACATATGTATGTATGAATATATACACACACACATATATAAGTATGTATGTGTGTATATATATATATATATATATATATATATGTATGTATGTATGTATGTGTATGTTTGTATTCATGGGCACACACACACACACACACACACACACAAGCGCACATCTGTGTGCATTTAAACTCATACTTCTCGCCTGTTTCTATATACTTTGTTGTTATTCGTGTAGGAAATATTCCACTATGGTGATCATGTTGACGTTGCTACTATTTTGATTGAATTAACTCCCAGAATTATGCTGCCAGAATGTTTATATTCTAAATTATATATTGCTGTGTTTGTTTTGGAAGCCATAAATACTACCAAGACTTTCCATATTTTCCACAGAAGAAACAAAAGATGTCTTGCATGCAATATTAATGCAATCTAATGTTCTGTTGTTTCTCACAAAAACTTGCCTGCTTCTCATTCCACTATTTGTCAATCAAGTAAAACAGTCTTTTCACCAATTCCTTGCTTGAGGCAAATTAGCATTTTCTATTAGCATTCAGTATACCTGAAAATAAATTCCTCATTTACAGGTAGCTTTCGTTATGTTTTCTTTGTTAATTAACCTAAATATCTTTCTTAGTGTTTATTTGTTAGGTTCAAAAGAAAGTATTAAACGCCACAATTTGCAGAGAATTACATACAAATGCTCTGAAATATTTAGTTCAAATCCTGCCTGGCACCTTGAACAGTTTGAGTAATATGACATTAAGCAAAAGGGTGTGATTTGAGGGAGGTTTGGCTGTTATTTCTAGAATGTTAAGACGCCACATGAAGGCTCATTTAGTTGTTTTCATTTAGCCTCAGCCAAACTTAATTGAACTTAAATACTGACTGAAAGGCCTGGCCACTTGTTTAATGGAAACTTGCAATAATTGATCTGATGCATTTTCCTCTGTTTTTATAAAAAGGTGGATCATGGTTTGAGGGAGATTTTGCTATAGTTTTTGGAAGCATTTTAGAATAAAGGTGGACAAACAGTATAGAAAGAGGGGGTATATCCAGAGGAGGTAATATCAAGTGTTTAGTTTGGTATGAGAGGAGACAGAATGTTCAATGATGGAATGAAATGTAAAGGAAGTACAACAGACTTGAGTTTTGATGAGTGAAGAAGTATTAAAGACTTAGAAATGGTTTGATTGGAACTAAAGAATTGGAATGCAAGAATCAGTCCCTGATTAAATTAATTTTCATTCAACAGGCAAGCATTTACTAATTAACAGTCTACATCCGTGGTTCTCTACTGGAGTTCATATGGTCCTTGAGGGTCCATAAGGTCCTTGAGGGTCCATAGGGTCCTTGAGGGTCCATACGGTCCTTGAGGGTCCATACAGTCCTTGAGGGTCCATATAAGATTTTGTGCAATAAATTGGTCACATTTCTACAATACGCAAAATAATTTAACAATTCCTAATAATAGTTAATTTGAAAAAAATATATAACGTCCCTTTTTTTCCAATCCTTCTTCCATCCCCCCTGGAACTCTTTGTATGTCCTAATATTTACCTTTTACAGGTAAGAAATCATTCCATTAGCATCACTCAGTAACTCTTACTATCAGGTTTTGGACATGATAAAAACATGGTGGGCCCTGTCCCTCCTTCGCAGACTCACACGAGATAGAAAATATAACAAGAAGGGAAATGTTTAAAAGAAAATCTCAACACATTTTCCTCATCTTTACACAAAATTATGTCTCCATCTTCATACCACACCCCACACGCATACATTCCACACATACCCTACATACTCCACACACACACACACACACACACACACACACATGCACACACACACACACACAGAACCAGTGTTACATTCCATATGCACGCCATTTCACACTCCACTTACAAATACACGCACTTACTATTACACATTCCACACACACACAAACATACGCTATCACCACCACCACCACCACCGCATACTCCAGATACTGCTTACGATACAGTGAAACCATATAAAGCACTCACCTGTTCTTAATGCAATTTCTAAACAGGTGAACAGTTTGAAGGTAGACAGATTGTCTGGTGGAGTGAGAGTGGGGAAAGGGATGGTGAGAGTGTAGAGAGTGCAGGAGGGGAGTTAAGGGAGAAGGAGGAGAAAAGGGGAGATCCTCATCCTCCTCCTCCTCCTCCTCCTCATCATCATCATTATCATCATCATCATCAGTGTTCCCATACTGAGCCATGACACAATTGCTCACTTCCTAGAAATAGCAGCAAAATTATTCCCCAACCACCTTAAAACAAAAGGAAACATTTGCAAAAATCACCCCAGATATTCCTGAAAAGACAGGATGGCCATGGCTGGAATGTATTACTTCACAAGTTTGCTCAATTAAAGTAAATAGACTTAAGCAGTAACAACAACAACAATCTCTCCATTTATATCCATCACTCTTCCTCAATATTTAAATTTATGTCATCATC
Organism: Octopus bimaculoides; assembly: GCF_001194135.2. Taxonomy (NCBI): domain Eukaryota; kingdom Metazoa; phylum Mollusca; class Cephalopoda; order Octopoda; family Octopodidae; genus Octopus; species Octopus bimaculoides. The sequence goes on along the minus strand of NC_068993.1, from coordinate 63,554,924 downwards.
ATCATCAATGTTGCTGCCAGATTAAAAACCTGTAGATTGACAGCAATGTAATACAGTTAATTAGCAATGAATATAATTATAACGAGCACTGAAAACTCTAATCAGAAATTCTTATGTAATGAAAAGAGAACATTATGTCAATGATGAATATTATTTCAATGATTTCTGCAAAAATGGGAGATAACTGCAGGCATGTTTTTGTCTTGTTAGACATCTTCAGCCCAGCATACACTTCACTCTACTATTTGAAATAATAACGAGAGTATCAATGATTAGGATTACAACTCAAGTATGCATAAGAAAAGTTTACCAAAAAATTACTGAGGTTAATTACTTTGAGATCCCATCCGCATTAATTAGGAGTGCAATTAAGTAGAAGCAAACATATTTAATTGAGAATATCAAAATTCTAATTAGAAATACAATCCAGCATGGAAAGGATTTGCTCAATTGCTATCATTAATTAACCTAAACGACTGTATTTTAATGTAAACAATTATTTAGTTTCATTCATCCAAGTTCTGAGTTCAAAGAACTGTTATTAGCACTACCACCACCACCATCGACCCACCTCTAAAACCTACAGAAACAAATCTAAACCAAACAACATCATTACTGGTGCTAACATCATCATCTTCATCATCGTCACAAACAGCATCACCATCATCATGATCATCACAAACCAGCATCACCAACAACATCATCATCACCATAACCAGCATCACCAGTATCATCGTCAACATCACCTCCACCCAGTATCACCTTAATCACCCACCTCACAGGTAACGGTTGTATTTAATCAACCACCCACCAGTTCCGTCACTCAGGCACCCTGCTGCTTCTCAGCAGATGCCACAGTGAGAAGTTCTCATCAAATTCTCTAAAACATCCAAACGAGGACAACATCACAAACATTTATAAGATGTGTATACAAGTAGAGTGTGTGTGTGTGTGCATGCGTGCATGTATGTGTGTGTGTGTATGTGTGTGTGTGCTTTGGTGTGTTGTTAAAAGTGTTGTAGGAGTAATTCCGTTGATGGGGCATAAATATGGTGGAAGTTGGTATAATGCCTTGTCTTGCACCAGGAAATGTATGAGACTAGCATTAAGCCAGCCTACAGCGGAATTTAAGATATGTGTGTGAGTGTATGCATGTGTGTGTGAGTGTGTGTGTGTTTAATTCAAAGAATTCTGTTTGACCCTGCAAGCATAGAAAAGTTAACATTAAAACAGTGATGTTGTTGATAATGATGGTGATGACGATGTTGAATGTGACAATGATGATGATTATGACGACGACGATGATGATGATGATGATGAAGACGACGATGATGATGATGATGATGATGATGATGATGATGATGATGATGATGATGACAACAATGACGATGATGATGATGATGATGATGATAACAATGACGATGATGATGATGACTTACATATCAAAGAAACTTCACATCTGAGTACTTCAACATAATCAGGAACATCAACAATGAATTGCAGACTGAAGAGATAAAACGTGAAGCTGTTTGACAAGCAGAATGGAAAGCGTAGAATTCTCCGATATATTTTTTAAGAGTGAAATCAAACAATTTCAACACGTTTTAGCTTTTAAAAAAATAGAGATTGAATACAATTTATGAAATATTCTAAGCAGAATGAAAATCATAAAAATGGAGGAATTCTTAACCTGAATAAAATGGTAAAGATGTCACAAGTAACTCTCTTAGTTTATGGCATGGAAGGAATGGAAGAAGAAATGAAGAACCATAGAAAAATATACAGAAAAGGGAAAAGAATTTGGATGAGAAGTTTGTAGAAAGAAAAGCCAAAAGCAAGATGAGAGTCAGGAGATGGTTCTGTATTTGAAAAGAGGGTGGCCATTTGGGTGCCATGGTGATGCTGAGAGGAATATAGAACTGCTGGTAGGAGAGGATGCCAGATGAACCTGTGCATTGAAAAAGGGGCCCTTCTTGAATAACAGTTAAGGGTTGGTGACAGGAAATGCATCTGGCTATAGAGTGTCTGCCTCGCTAAAGTCTCATTTGACCTACATCAACACAGAAACACATACACACACGCACACATTATAATTGTGTGTGTATGTGTATGTGTGCGTATGTGTATGTGTGTGTTTGTGTGTGTGTGTGTGTGTGTGTGTGTGTGTGTGTGTGTGTGTGTGTGTGTGTGTGTGTGTGTGTGTGTGTGTGTGTGTGTGTGTGTGCATGGCAAAAGGACATCAATGGCTGGGAGTGTCAGTCAATAAAATCAACATGGACATGAATTCCACATTTACCATTGGTGATATATTATTAGAGCACTTAATGTTTCTTCAGCTGTTACGCTCAACAATATTAACAACATGACATCAGTGACACACACACATGCACACACACACACACACACAGAGGCAACCATTTCTTCACCATCATCAGCATCATCATTATCATCATCACATTTACTAAAATAGAAACACAGAACACAGGGTTTTCTGTTTTAAAATCTGAATTTATGTGACTTTGTTCACAAATTCACATTTGTATCTAACTCTGACTATGGGTGACTTTGCTTAAATAGGCCTCCAAACACATGGGTTGATCTAGGGGCACAGGGGGGGGGGATTACAACTGGTAGTCCTGTTGGTGCTGGTACCATGTAAAGAGTACCCAGCACACTCGATAAACTGGTTGGCATTAGGAAGGGCCTCCCAGCCATAGAAACCATGTCAAAACCTGATGGAACCCTCAGATTTATCAGCCCCTGTCAAGCTGTCCAACCCATGCCAGCATGGAAAACGGACCTCAGAAGTTGGTGGTGATGGTGATGATTATGATGATGATGATGATGATGATGATGACGATGAATTAGTGGTTTGGGAAGCGATGTGGTTGCTTATTTATTAGGCTACGCTTGTTATTTTCTCTTCCCTTGTTTCGCCACTAATAATATGTTGTTGGCGTTTATGTGGAGCGGGGTTTAGCGTTTCACGTCTGAATCAGCGTAAGAACGGATGAAACCAACCCAAATATTCAATCGTCCAGCCAGCCAACAAACCAGCCAACCAAACAGCCTGCTTCTCAGGCAGCCAACCAACCAGCTCGTCAAGTAACGAGGCAAGGAAATGACGTGTTAAGACTCTTCGGGAGTAATGCTCTCCAATTTTGGCATAAATCCAGTAATTTTAAGGGAAGCGGGACAAATCGATTACATCGGCCGCTGCATTTGACGGATGTTTCATGTTATCGATCTGAAAGGATTAAAGGTAAAGTTCACCTCGGTAGGAATTGAATTCATAATGTAAAGAGCCGGTAAATATACCGTAAATCATTTTCTCCGAGGAGCTAACGATTTGGCCAGCTTGCCGCTCTACTTTTTAGTAGAGTTCTTTCAAATTCTTATTTTATCTAAGGCGTCGAGTTGGCAGAATCGTTAACAGAGATGACAAAGTGCTTTGCTACATTTCGAATGCCTTTAGGTTCAGCGTTCAATTTCCACCGCGGTCGATTTTACGTTTCGGTGTTGATAAACTAAGGAGGGGTGGCATTTATTTCACGTATTTCTTTTATTTCTCTCACGACGAGAAGCTGTATTACGTTTGGTTGCCCAACAGGTTAATCAATGGAATTATGAGGATTGTGGTGAACAATGTATGATGTATGGAATGTTGTGAAATTATATCTGTGTTGTGATGTCGTTGCTTAACAAAAATATTTTGTAAAGTGGCTGATCCTGGTCTGCTCGCTTCATATGTTTCTGTTCGTTTGCGTTGAGAAGGTTTTTATTTTTAAAAAATGTTGAAGTCGCTGTGGCTGTGGTGTTAGCAGTAATCTATCTGAAGTGTGGA
>NC_068993.1:63544293-63551070 GCF_001194135.2 Octopus bimaculoides | reverse complement strand
CTGCATTAGACTGCCACTTCCCCCTGTACCCCAGGACTATGGACGAGAAGCTGTGGAATGTTGATGGTGAGTGAGTGTTGGTCAATCAACAGAATGGAATCCTTTTGGAGACAATCAAGAACGTTTCTATGACTACACTGTTCCAAGATGTAGAAGATGGACAACTCAATAGATCCTGATGAAGTTGGATCTTGCTATTGTTTAAAAGACAAACAAACCAAAACTGGTTTCACCATTTTGTAGTCAGCAGGAAGAAACAGCATGACTAGAAGACTGTCCAGTTGTAAAAATAGTTGTTTCTAAGAATAAACCATGACACATTTGGAATCTTGAGAAATTGGATGTAAATAACTAAACAAGGGAATGGCATGGAAAGATTGCTGTCTTGAAGTAAAACATCTTTCAGCCTCATGTTCTTAGAATCACACAACAAAGTTGGTCATGTTATACATTAACACACACACACACAAAAACATGCGAATATATAAGGATGTATATATACTCATAGAAAGGCTAGTCTTTTACTCCACCCATTAAAAAAAAACTGTATGGAACCTTGCTCTGGGCTTGAAATTCACAGCACACTCTGACATAACCATCCATACACGCACACACACACACATACACACACACACACACACACACACACACACACACACACACACACACACACACACACACACACACACACACCAAACAAATGATTAAATATTTAGAACTCTACTCAGTCGATATGAATAGGAATGTTACAAACGAACTTACATTTAATAACATTTCTTGGTAACACAAAATTCACTTCCACAAATGTAAAATAAATGACGACCAGGTGTAAAGCAAATTAGATGTTACATGTATAATCTGATAATTGAGATAAGCAATTTAAAAGCACCAGGTAATCCGTTTGTTCCAGGTAGAAATCATAAAAATGTATTAGTTTATATCTATGGTTCCAGGCTTTTTCTAAACTCTTTTGACAATGATTGCGATTATTTCAATGAAATACTCTTTTTTTTTTTCCAAATACAACTAAAATTGCAAATAGCTTTCACAGAAAGCAGCATGACTTATGCATCATATTGGTTTCAAATGTTGGCACTGGACCAAGAATTTCAGAGCGGGGCCAAGTTGATTAGATTGACCCCAGCACTTGACTGGTTCTTATTTTATTGATCCCAAGAGGCAAAGCCGACCATGGCAGAATTTGAACTCAGAACCTAAACACAGATACTTTTTGCCCGGCATTCAAACATCTCTGCCAGACACAATAATTCTGCAAATTTTCTAATGCTGTGATTTATATAAAAGTTTCAAAAGACATTTAGGAAATTTAATTAACAATTTTTGTAATAAAATTTATTTTACCATTTCCTTTGACACTGTACAAGTATTGGGGTTTGAGAATGATATTTTAATGCCTTCTGCCTTTCACCTTCACAGTTTAAGACACTTTCTGGCCATCAAGTGGACCAACTGAACTGACGGAAATAAGGTTCTGGTCCATGCCCAGACACCCAACCTTTCTATTCTGCTTCTACAACGTTTCTGCTGGTTTGGTCAGTTACATCCACGAGTTAGATGGATGGACCCAGAAAGGCCTGCTGCAACAGGAGTTGGCTTCTGGCAAAAGAGCACAAACATAATGCCATCTTCAGGCTAGAGATGTCTGCAAGAGAAACATGACTCTAACAGCAAAAAGCGACTCTAACAGCAAAAAGATAAAAAAAAGAAAAAAAGGGTTGATACATGAGCAGACGATGCCTTCAAATGTCGTCCGTGCGGTTAGGGAATGTGTTTGTTGTGGTTTGCTGTTGTCAGAGTAGACAGTCTTTTGTCAACACACAATGGGCCATGGCTTCTTAGGAACAGACTCATCAGACTGTGAGACAAAATACATCACAAACAGACATGCAAGGTGGGTGGGGGGTGCATGCAAGTGTGCGTGTGTGTGTGTGTGTGAGTGTCTGTGTGTGTGTGCATAGGCATCTACCTTCCTCTCTTTCTCTTTCTGTCTATATGTGTGTGTGTGTATAAGTATACATGTGCACTTATATATATATATATATATATATATATATACAGAGAGAGACAGACAGACAGACAGAAAGAGAGAGAGAGAGAGAGAGAGAGAGAGAGAGAGAGAGAGAGAGAGAGAGAGAGAGAGAAATAGTTTGATGTTTTGGGAAAACAACTCTTTTGAAGTGCATCTACGCATAATAAACACATCTGGATTGATTTGATTTTATTTTTTTATTTTTCCTGCAATATGAACTGTTAATTACTCTTTCACCTGATAAACACACACCTGATCTATTTTGTATTCATTCTTCGCAGTTTGAAATGGCAAGAGAAAGTGTAGACAATAAACATAGCTGTTGCAGTTTGCATTTCCGATCTACCTGTCTTCACCTGATATAAGGTCAATAAACTCTTGAACAGAAATTGCGACTTATCTAAAAATGCGGCCATCACAAACAAAACAAAAGGAAAACAATCCTATCTGGCTTCCACTGCTTCACCATTTTATGGTAATAAGGCTATATGTTCTTTAGAATATAGGAACACGAAAAAATCTTTTATTCTTTCGATACCAATCTACTTGAGACAGATTCCGGTTCTAATACAAAATCTTTCATGTTTGAGATTTTTCTTCTTCTGATTTCTTGTTAAGTTCTAAACACCAGTTTACTAATGATTCCAAATTTTGGTACCAAGGCCAGCAAGTTTAGAAGGGGTGGGTCAGTCGATTGCATTGACCCCCAGTGTTCAGCCAGGGACTATTTTAAACTCCCCCCCCCCACACACACACACACACAAAAAGATGCAAATGAACCTCAGTGAAATTTGAACTCAGAACAAAGAGAACCAAATGAAATGCTGATAAGCAAAGGTGAGAGAATAACATCATTCTTGTTCTAACACTCAGACAGGTTTCCCTTCTATCTTTTATTTATTTATTTTTTTTCATTATTATAATGTTTTTTGGTTTTTTTTTTGTAATTTCTTTCTCCCAATCTCAGGAAATTCCACTTGTTCCCAAAATGCAATTAAACAGTTTTGTGACTACAATTAATGTTATGGTTCTATCAATTTTTACCATTTTGGTTGTTCTTCCTTCTATGCTTTGTTCTGAACAATTCCTCGATGGCTTTATAGCTTTTCTTACCTTAGCAAATGTCATCTCCTTTGTTTCAATATTCAGCTCCTGCTCAGATGGAAAGACATCTTCTCCATTTTTATGGAATTGGTATGTTTTTTACTGCTTCCTTCTTTCTTTTTTTCTTTATCTTTATTCAGTAAGTTCCTTTCTATAAACAGAAGTTCTCTGTTTTCCATAGGCATAATTTCTTTAATAGATTATTAAACTAATCTGACACTCCTCCTCCACCCCCCCCCTGTCTTCATTTAAGCTTCAGTCTTATCTTCATTTGTCATTCAAGTCTTTCCTCTTATCACTTTCTATGAGTCTTCTTCCTTCACTATTAACTCTTCCATATTCAGTTCTTAGAGTTGGTAATCTTTGATTATAATTACTTACAGTTTCACGTTCTCTCTTTTTCCTCTCTTCCTTTTTTCTCAATCATGTCCCAAGCTTTATTTGTAATTCCTCTTTTCCTCTTTCTTCATTTCTGTTATTTTCACTTCTTCTTGAATGTCATTTCACAACAGACGTACATCTTCCCTATTTCCTCTTCATCCATTCATATCTCTACAACAATAAATTATTTATCACTACATTCTCACATAAACTACACTTTTACATATTCATTAGTTCTCGTTTTCTTTATTTCAGACCTTGAAGTCAAAATTCTATTTATCATCCTCTATGTTTTCTTGGAATTTGGAAGTTATTCCTTGCTGCCAATACCAACTTCTCTCTCATTTTTTTTACATCTTTTAGTGAGGTCCTATGTTATTTATCAGCTGCAATACGATCAGTTTAATCCCAATGTTTCCTGCCTAGATAAATCCAAGTATATTTGTGTATATTCCGTTACTCTAAAAAATAATTGCCACATCCTCGTTGTCATGCAAAAAAACTAACAAGCCATAATCCAGTTCTAATCATTTTCTCCATTCTTTGATTTCAAAAAACATTAAGAAAAACCAGAATGACAGTTTTGTTACTTCAGAATTAAAGTTTTCTATACATGGCAGTAAATCCATTTGTTATCTTTCCAACTGCTCTTGAAGTTTTCTATAAAATTCGTCTTTCTTATTACCATCTGTCGCTTCCTTTATAGCAACATACAAATATACTAACGTTTCCACTGGCAGATCTAAATCAAGCATGCAAAATCTCCTCTCACCATTTAGTTTTTCAGACATTTGTTATAATAAAGACAAGGTTAATCTTTTTTATTAACAATTTTCCATATTTCTTTGTTAGTTCTGCATGTTTAGTTTCAAACAATTGTGTTCTTAAAGCTATTAACATTTTCAAGATGTGTCATTCACATTGAGTCACAAAGGGTCATGGGAATAATGTTATATCTGATAAAATTATCAATGCTACATTCAGAATTGTTTATCACTCAATTTGTGATAAATTTCATGGTATATTTTGTTTGTTGTATCTGTGTGAGGAATTTTGGTTATTTTGTTTAAATAAATCTTCCATAAAAATCTGTTTTTTGTAGTTGTTTGTGGTGGGGTGGGTGGAATTCTTTATTGGTAGTGCTTACACACACAGAAGTTTTTTCTTTATTTCATGCCCTGTACATACTAAGATGCTGCAATGTGCTCCTTGTTGTTGTTGCTTCATGGACCAACAAGAAACTCTCATAGAGGTTTGAATCAAGAATTTCACAATTTTGAGGTTTACATCGAACATTCTATATTACCTCAGTCTTCAACTGGAGTATGGGTTTCGGATGCTTTAAATGACAACAAAAAAAGTCAACGCGCCACAATCTTCTCTGGTTTACTTGCTCGTCACCGCTCAATTCATGGACACACGCAACGATTTTTTTACCGAATTGTTACTGGCAACGGAAAATGGTGCCTGTACATCAATAGGAAGCAGCGTAAGGAATGGCTTAGCCCCGGTAAACAAGCTACACCGCGCATGAAACAAGATCTTCATCCGCGTAAAGCGATGTTGTGCATATGGTGGGACTGGGAAGGGATTATCCATTACAAATTGCTTGAACGGCACCAAACGGTCAACACAGAACTCTGTGTTCAACAGATGGAACGACTCAACATGGCTATTCAAGAGAAAAGAGCTAATCGTCAGCATGGAGTTCTTCTGCTGCACGACAACGCCCGCCCTCATATCGCCAATATGACCAAGGAAGCTATTCAAACGCATGGCTGGGAAGTGCAGCCACACCCGCCATACTCTCCTGTTTTGGCACCAACACATTTCCACCTCTTTCGATCTCTTTCAAATGCTATGCACGGAGTTCAAAACTGCTGCAGAATTGAGAGCTTGGTTGGATCAATTTTTCGAGTCGAACGAGGTATTGAAAATCTTGTTGAATGTTGGGAAGAAGTTGTAAACAGCAAGGGTGAAGAGATTCTTGATTAATTCGTTGTTATTTTCTATTAAACCTTTAAAAAAATTTTAATTTAAAAAAACGGCAGGAATTTAGTTGCCAACCCAATACATAACATAATACACACGCATATGTTACATACACATGCATACATATATACATAACATACATACACACACATATATCCGCATTATTTTCCTAACCATTGTTTTAATGTCAACATTTTTATGACAACAAGGGGTCAAACGAGATTTGTTTACATCAGATTTTATTCTGATTATATAAGTTGTGAGAATTTATATATATCAATTCCCACAACAAATTTATGAATAAATACATATAAATATATAATATGAAACACACATACTACCCATGTGTATATGTGTGTATACTGCCACAAACATGTTTATTAATAAATTCACACACACATACATATATATATAGTGCAGACACTGTGTGTGCTTATGTACATCTAGAAGAGTGTGTATGTGTGTACGTTGGGATTTACACATGAATACATGAGTTTGTCAAGGATCACAGCTCTGACGCTTAATGTATCCATATTGCTACAGTCATGTGACATATGGGTCATGTGACACTTGTTAATATTGTAACTGTAAGCTTCCCTCAGCCCCTTTTTAAATAGCTTAATTATCGCAAGAACCATGCTATTAACCCATTCTTTCAAATCTCTCAACAGGAAATTAGTTTAAGATTCTTATCAGGGGATACAGGGAGTAAAAACATTTTCCATCTAATACACACAAAGACCCACAAACATGTTTGCGCACATACACACACACACACACACATAAACACACATGAACACACATGAACACACATGAACACACACATACAGTCGTTTAACAGATGAGGATACAACATTACCCTTCAGTAGCTCATGTGGCATTATTCTCAGCTAATAAAAGATTACATATACTCTACTTTATGTATATGCATGTATATATATATATATATATATATATATATATATATATATATATCAGGGGCGTACACTCTCAGGCAAGCAAGGTATGCGCTGCATAACCTGTAATTTTTTATCCATATCATCGGAAATTTCGATAAAATATTCATTTTGTTTCAAAGAAACTCGTCCAGGTGTTTTCTAATATATTCTGCCTCCTCTTCCCCCTCTCTCAGTGACTCGTTCGTCTGCTTTGAGAAGACCACATGACACCCCCTCCCTCTCACTCTTTGTTAGTGTACAATTGTTGCTAACTTCGTTCCACTTTCTGGCCCGAACCAGAGCAATCCCATA
>NC_068993.1:63537400-63541422 GCF_001194135.2 Octopus bimaculoides | reverse complement strand
ATCATCAGGAGGAGGAGGAGGAGGAGGAGGAGGAGGAAGGTAGGTAGGGAGTTCTGCAGAATCCCTGGTGCATCAATCAAAATGCTTAGCAGCAATTCCTCTGACTCTTTATGCTCTGAGTTCAAATCCTGCCAGAGTCAACTTCATCTTCCATTTTGGTTTTTTTCTTGGTGGTGTCGGTGTGTGGGGTGGGGTGTCAATAGAATTAGCACCTGTTGTACACTGGGATTGATTAATCAACTAGACCCCTTCAGGCAAAATGTCTGGCCTTCTGCCTATACTAGAAAGGATTATCATCACCATCACCATCATCATCATCATCACCATCACCATCATCATCATCATCACCATCACCATCATCACCATCATCATCATCATCATCATCATCATCATCATCATTATTATTATTATTATTATCACCTCTGTCTTAGCGAGGGTGGAGGTATTGTTTTTCAGTCATGTTTGTCTATTTGTCCATGGTCAAGATTTCTCAAGAACTGCTGAATGGATTTGGATGAAACTTTCAGGGATGTTTGGCCTCGTGACTGGCACAAACTGATTAGATTTTGGGATCGATCCAGTACCAGACAAGGATTCTGGATTATTTTTCTTGCTTTTTCTACTTAATTTTTGAGAACGGTCGGGTACATTTTTCGTATTCTCATTTGTGAGAGTAGTCAAGTTTATTTCAGATATTCTCATTTTAAAAATCATCTCTGGCTAATCGTTGAGAGGACATTGGTATCGCCTTGGCAGAGGTTTGTGCTCCCTGAGTGCTCTTGTTATTATTGTGGTGAGCTGACAGAACTGTTATCATGCCAGACAAAATGCTTAGTAGCGTATTGTCCATCTTTACGATTTGAATTCAAATTCCACTGAAATCAACTTTGTCTTTCATCCTTTTGGGTGCTGGTATCTATTTAAATGTCTCGTTTTATATTTTAGACTCTGAAGGTATTTTCAATACTTATCAAAGATATTCTTCCATGTGTGTGTGTGTGTGGAAGAGAGGGGAAATATTCAAGTAGGTCTCTCCCAAAATATTATTAAGAATAAACGGCTGCTTTCTTGGTTCTTGAAAAATAAAAGGCAAAGACAACCAAGGAACTTCTGCATTAGGATCTGAAGACATAATCTATGAGGTAATGGAATGGATATTGTAGATAATAAGGGTTCTGTGATATCTTGGTTCAAACCCATTATCCTAAGACTGAACCCAGAACGATGAGGTCAGAAACAGACTTAACTCAAAGCATCAATTCTAATGAAGAATGGATGCTGTTAGCCAATCAGAAGTGAAACTTCTGTAATATTAGCAGTAAATGGTGGAGAGGTGAGAGATAAGAGAAACGAAAATAATGAGAAAATGATGCCATAGCCTTTCCCTATCACTTAACTATTTCATTATTTCTTATCATATCTGGTAAAGTTGTGTGTTTAGTCTACCCTGCTGTTTTCTCTTCTTACCTACATACATATGAACATATATGTATGGGTGTGTATATGTATGTATATAATTATATAGTTAGTTCAAAACACCCATCAATTCATTTTCCCTTTGCTGTAAAACTTATTCACTGATGCTGATTATCTCTCACATAAATTTTCCACACTCAATAACTTCTGATTAGAACAAGTGGTGAGTGTTTAAAAATAACCGTCTCAGATTAAATAATAATAATAAAAACACAAGCAAAATCAAGAAATCCCCTCAACCGTGAACAAACAGATCACAGGTTCTAATCAGTTCAAGTTGAAAAATAAGATATTCCTGTTGGATTTCTGAGAGAAACAAAACATAAATAACACAGTCAAAGCTCTATATATATATGCACTTCCCAACCATATGGTTTCAGGTTCAATCCCGCTGCATGGCACTTTGGGAAAGCATCTTCTACTTTAGCACAGATCTAAACCAATGTTTGTGTGTAGATTCAGTATGTGGAAACTGTAGAACCCATTTTTGTGTGTGTGTGTGTGTGTGTGTGTGTATGCATATATATATGTATGTATGTATGTATGTATGTATATATATATCTCTCTCTCTCTCTCTCTCTCTCTATATATATATATATATATATATATATATATATATATATATATATAGTCAAAATAAGCAACAAGGATATCCAAAGGTAATGCTGTATGATCGTTTCATGCGACTCCATTTATTTAAGCAATGTGAGCATTACATCAAATGTAATATGCAGAGCAATCCTCAGTTGCACAAAGATATAGAAATTTAATGAAATTCCATTTCAACAGAAGGACATATTTTTATAACTACATTTAAACTCTCCAAGTAGAAAGGAAGAATACAGAGAAAACCATTTTGACTTAGCCAGACCATACAGGCTAGGAATTAATTCTAAGCAGATTTTTAACTGTCACTGATTTATTTGTTTTTTGGGTTCTGATTTATGGACCATCCTATCACACCTAGTGATCCAAAGCTTAATAGGAAGAGGAGACTGGCATTTTCTTTGTAGGGTTAGGGTTAGGGTTAGGGGTAAACAGTATAGACAGTAAACATGGATGATATGGTTATAAAATTTCTTAGGGTTTGGTGACAAACTACTATGGGAGTGGGGGTTCTCTACTTGCAGACCAGTTTATAATGGAGCAAGGGAAGTATTATCACAAGGCACCTAGGTCAAAAGTATATAAAATAAAGTTGCTATATATTATTATCAAAATTTCAAGACATTTTAGAAACAGAATAAGGATTGGGAATACATAACAGTATGAAGTTTATGTCAATAAAATGGGAACAAGGAAAAGGTCCCCCATAACGAGGGGACACTTGGAGCCAATCAAAGGATAATATATTTAAAAAAATGAAGTAGACTGACATATTATTATTATTATTATTATTATTATCATTATTATTATCATTGTTAAGTATGGTCTCTCTCATCCTTCTCAATGAAGCTGTCTTCCAGTTGTCAGGAAAGTAATTAAAGTTAGAAACAATTCTCCAAGATTTAATCTCAGAACTTTGATGTATTTTCAGGTTCTTCAGTAACAAAATCCTTGCAACAAGTCTCACAAGAAAAATGCTAAAAAAAACAACAAAAAAAGTAACAAAACAAAAGAGGAAAAAAAAAGACATTGAGACTAATAGAATTACTTAATCACTTAATTATAACGAAGATTCTCTCTCTCTCTCTCTCTCTCTCTCTCTCTCTCCCTCCCTCTCTCTCTCTCTTTCTTTCACTCTCTCCCCCTTTCTCTTGCTTTCTCTCATACACACACACACACACACACACGCTTTTAATCCCTCCTTTCTGAAACCTCTTCATGCGTACCCCCATTCCCCCCACTACCACCTCAAACATGCACACAGACACGCACACACACACACACAAAACATACCCCTCTCCACATACACACTAAAAATAACAACAATTCCCTTACCCCCATCACCACCACCACGCTCCAACATGTCAATGAGAAAACGTTTACATGGTCACCAAACTTGCTAGAAACAACAGTCGTCGTCGTCATTGTTGTTGTTGTTTCTGATTAATATTTCTGAAGAATTTCAAATGGCATAATCAGTAGAACGCCAGACAAATTCATTTCCCTCTGAATGATTCCATCACTTGCCCCCTGATGCAGTGATTGACTTAGCCTTTCACTTTTCCTTCTTTAGGAATTGATGAAATTATTTCTAGTCAAAGTCCTCAGATTAATTAAATTGATTTTGTCTTTCATTATTCTGAAGTCAATTCTACTGACAATACAACTATGAAATCTTACCAAAATTGGAAATTATTATTATTATTATTATTAATAGTAGTAGTAGTAGTAGTAGTAGTAGTAGTAAGGCGAGTGAGCTGTCAGAATCGTTAAAACACCGGGCAGGATGCTCAGCAGCATGTTGTCCATCTTTACGTTCTGAGTTCAAATTCTGCTGAAGCTGACTTTGTCTGTCAATCTTTTAGGGGTTGATAAAATAAGTACCAGTTACTCACCAGGGTTCAATGTAATTGACTAGTCCTCTCCCCTCAAAATTCCAG
>NC_068993.1:63536266-63537390 GCF_001194135.2 Octopus bimaculoides | reverse complement strand
TTCAATGTAATTGACTAGTCCTCTCCCCTCAAAATTCCAGGCCTTGTGCCTATGGCAGAAATTATTATTTGGGATTTTGGAGGAGGTGGGAGCTACTCTATTGCATCAATCCCCAGTACTCAACTGGTATTTATTTTATTGTATGTGAAAGGATGAAAAGCAAAGTTGATGCCGTCAAAATGCCACTAAGCATTACCAAAGATGATGATGGCTGAAGATTTTTATATTCAGGATTCTTTCACCTTAGTGGCATTTTCTAAAAGAATAAAAACTATATCAATAAGTTTGCTGCTAAACTTTGTTAAGCAGTTCCCATTAGTGAAAGAATTTGGCAAATTTTTACCAAATGTTCCTCACAACCATTTCTCTGTTTAACCAACTTTCTGCTGCTACCTGTTAGCATTTTTGTAATTTCTTTATTAGTTTGGTTTTTATTTCAATTTTTCTTTATATATATTTTCCTCTCAGAGTTCCATAACAGTTCATAAATTACCTGCGAAACTCAGCTCTTCTAGGAATGTATTTAACCATTTTGTGCTTCCAGTCCAGTGATCTTTAACCTGCTTTTTTTAAAAACAAACAGTGTTTTAATCAGGTTTGTCTTGAGTTATTTTCGGAAAAAAACTTACAAAAGTAGAACCTACCTTTCATAATGGATGCAGGCCCAGCTACTTGCTCAAGAAAATTGCTTCAATTCTCCATGGTTTTGGGTTCAATTCTCATCTTGGACAAGAATCTTCTGCAATAGCTACAGATTAACTGGAACCTTGTAAGTGATATTTGGTTGGTAGAAACTGTACTGAAACCTACCAGAAAGACCATTCCTATTCAATTTATCACCACCACCTGGCCTTTGAGTATCATTTGGCATGGATTCTGATCAGAGGAGAACTTTATCTCTTCTCCCCCCCCCCTCCCCATTAGTGACAGAGACCCCATATAGGATCAGAAACGCTGCCTTTCGTTTCTGATGAAACCACTAAAAAAGAAAAACATTTAAATATTTGTAAATGCTGTTCCATAGTTTGGGCGATTGCTTGCTTAGAGTCCCTGGTGGTATACTCACTACAGTACCACTGAGGGGGTGTATATAGGGAGGGGGTGTATATAGGGAGGGGGTGTAT
>NC_068993.1:63535242-63536145 GCF_001194135.2 Octopus bimaculoides | reverse complement strand
TGTGTGTGTGTGTGTGTGTGTGTGTGTGTGTGTGTGTGTGTGTGTGTGTGTGTGTGTGTATCTGAGCCATCTCAGAGTTGTTTGTACAATAAATATTCCATTGACTGAGTCTGTCTGTGAAAGCCTGAACAACTAAGAACTTAAAATCACAGAAACGTTACCTTCGGTCTATTGCCGCCTACCATTAAATGCCGCCTTCCTTCGATGTCTGTTGCTTGCTGATTCTTAAGAAGTTGTGATGGAAAAGTCACAAGAACCTTGAAATCATATAAATCTCATATCCTGTTCAACTTTCAGTGGAACGGATTACTGGAAGCCACCTCCGCCATTTCTCAAGAAGCATACCATTATAAGCAACCCAATCGAGGCCACAAGCACCCAACGAAGAACTTCAGTACAACGAACAGGTCTCTCATTCCTTACTTTACTCCCACACATACAAAAAAAAATAAATAAATAAATAGAATCACAAAATACCACATTAAACAGAAATTAGAATGACAACCGACTTCTGTGACTGGTGCTAACCAAAAGACTTTCAGAATGAGTGCAGAAAATATAAGAAACTTATATGGTTTTTGTTGTTTTATTTGTTTTTTGGTTTGTTCTTTATTATTGAGGTCAGACTTCCTCGTTTAATTTTTTTGTAAACAGCCTGGCCTCGTTAGAACATGAAGCCTCCTTTAAAAGAAATTAAAAAGAAAGAAAAGAAGGAGCGACTGTATGAATGAATGAATGAAAAAGAAAATGAAGGAGGAAAGAGGGGGTGGAGGACACTAATACTGTGGGGGTGAGGGAGTTGAACTACTTCCTGTTCATTCAGAATTCTTACCCAGAAGACTCTGCTTGACCCTCCCTATTTTGACACTGATGATGATGATGATGATGGCGATGATGATGATG
>NC_068993.1:63533237-63534653 GCF_001194135.2 Octopus bimaculoides | reverse complement strand
TCTCTCTCTCTCTCTCTCTCTCTCTCTCTCTCTCTCTCTCTCTCTCTCTCTCTCTCTCAAGTATCTGCGCTGAACAGGTTATGATCAAAGATTTTCAAGCAAATCGAATTAAATTTATTCACTACGCCAACCCATCAACATGGTGGAGGAGTTGAAATGATTTGGTGGCCCATGGAGGGAGCCATGTAAAGTGTGGGTGGAGCAGACAGTATTAAGGATGGGGGTTGTATATCATTTTATTTTAACAGAATATAATTAACGAGACATAATTAATTCCATTAGTTTGAAGGGTGTTA
Source organism: Octopus bimaculoides (assembly GCF_001194135.2). Classification (NCBI taxonomy): domain Eukaryota; kingdom Metazoa; phylum Mollusca; class Cephalopoda; order Octopoda; family Octopodidae; genus Octopus; species Octopus bimaculoides. The sequence goes on along the minus strand of NC_068993.1, from coordinate 63,534,357 downwards.
TATCTCAGTAACTGGGTTACGTACACAAATAATTTATAAATATCAGGAATATATTATTTAACTGGAAGTTATGTTTTTTAAGTAGATTTCTAGAGGAAGTAAAACATACAAGATGATATATTCGAAGGAATCAGGAAAAGAATTTACCAAATAAGTATCTGCTGAGACAAGAATAAATGCAAAGCTTGAGAATCTTATCTCTGATTATGTTGAGGATTTTATGCGTTAGAATGATGAAAAAATTATTTTTCTGGAAAAGTGAACTTAGTTTAGTTGTATGAATTAGAATCATGCATTCTTGCTGTACAATTATAGTGGACCAATAAATACTAAATCAGGTCATAACATGTAAGATGGATACAGAGAGGTTATTTGGTTGGATGTAAATTTATCCTACAAAAGCAGCTCAATGTTAAGAGGCAGGTGATTAGATAGCAGACCATGAAGACAGAACCATGAGTTTGAAGGTATGAGAATAAATTGTCGAGGAAAAGGATCAGCTTGAGACTTGAATTGGATAAATTTATAAATAGGGGAGAGACAATAGAAACCATTTATTACAGAAAAAAAGATTTACTGAGTGAGTAACACAAAATATAATTTTAGAATATTACTAGAAAATAGTTTGGTTATAAAAGGTAGAAGTTAGAAATAAGATCAATAAAATAAAGTAAAATTCAACAATATGAATCTATAATCACAAGTTTTTTTTTGAAGAATGGAAGAATGTGAAAAAGTCAGAGAAGAATCCTTCGAAGTTCCTACAAAAGCAAAGGAGTTGGTAGCAAAGATATATTTCAAAAGATTTGTGATTACACAATGATATCTTCTTTGATATTTTGTTGTGAAGGAAGGATTCAGCAACAAGTATTTCCTGTTTTTCAAGTATTCAGGTAACATTATTTTCTCCGGTCTATATTTGAATGAACAGGATAGTTTTGAAATATTTGTAGCTAAATATTTGGTAATAGTTTTACTCTGAAAATAGAAATAATATATTTCTAAATCTCTCAGAGAGATTTATGCAGTAGCAGCACGATAAAGTGATAGTGTATTATCAACAGGAAACGGTGTTTCCTAGGGCTAAATAACAGTAGCATTCTTCCCTTTCATGGGACTA
>NC_068993.1:63531419-63533049 GCF_001194135.2 Octopus bimaculoides | reverse complement strand
TTATCAACAGGAAACGGTGTTTCCTAGGGCTAAATAACAGTAGCATTCTTCCCTTTCATGGGACTATCACATTAAGTTGACAACATGCTATCACTTTGGTTTTACTCTGGTATCGTTTAATAGTATTTATGCTGAAAGGTAAGTTCTTCTTAAATATCAGATATTTTTCACTCAGCGTCCATGTTGTAAGGTGGATTGTACCAACAAAAGCATCTTTTTCAGTTTCTGTTTCCTTAAGTTTCTCAGGAGTCACTGTGTCCATTTATCCCTCTCCTTGTTAAAACTTTATTAAGATATGACAATTCTTAAATATATATGTGAGTGGTGTGTGGAATACCATTATTACCATCAGCATCCTCATTTGATATCCAGTTTTCCAGGCTGGCCTAGGTTGGACTGAATTTTTGAAGCCCTTTCGGTCAACAACCTTTTCACTTGCCTCTTACAGCACACAGGAACACAATGCAGTCATTCTAAGACCAGGATATTGAAACGATAAAGGAATCTAATTCTAATTATGTCTGTAGAATTACAAATATGTGTGTGTGTATATGTGAGAGGGAACAGTAATTTCTTGTATGTGCGTGTGCACAAAAGCATGAAATCACAGTTAACTCTCTTTTTCTCTCTCTCTTACACAAACATTTATATGAAAATAGATATACATATGCATGTACATGTGTATGTGTTTGTGTGCATATATAAACACACACACATATATATACATATACATGCATACACACACATGCTTATATACGTATGCATATGCACACACACACACACACACATATATATATACCAACATACATACATTTTATATCAGTGTAAATGCATATATGTTTGTACATGAGAAACAAACATTTGTATGAATGTAAATTGGTGTATATTTTCAATATCATTTACGTGTGTGTGTGTGTGTGTGTGTGTGTGTGTGTCTATAGACACAAATTCATATAGAGATGTTACAGACAGGATATCTGAAGAGGTCCCCTGAGAAATAATAAACACTCAACAGCTGAGTGACCCCTTTAAACTGAACAGGCAATTCCTATGCTAAGAGTACCTAAACTGGGTGTTTATGACTCCCTTTATGTTGTTCTGACCCTAACCCTAACCCTTTTGATATTTTGCAGCAGCCAGACTGCAAAGAAATTACAATTTCTAAACCCGTTTCTTCACATGGACCAAAACTTCATGTTCAAATATAAGACCACCCTGAATAAGAAAAGAAAACCAACATTTAAAGAAGTTGTTTAATAAGGGTGGGTGGTAACAGGAACATGAAGAGTAAATCTACTAGTTTCTACGAGTTTCTAGTTTCTACTAGTTTCTACATCTAAATTTATAGTAATGAATCAGTTCTTATATATTATGATTTTCGAGATGAGTCAATGAGGACCCCTCTAGATGGTAGAGAGAGTAGCCAAACCACCCTCAACCTGAACTTGCCTTATACTCTGCTTGACCCAATGTGTATTATTTTGAAAGACAATCTTCTACAGGAATCTAGAATCTACAGTACTTCTGGTTTCTGCCTTCAAGAGAATATTTGCTAATTGTTACATATAGTCTTCATGTCCTTAGTTTCTGCATTCTACCAGAGTTTGGTGAGAAGTAGTGGCACCGGGGG
>NC_068993.1:63529800-63531398 GCF_001194135.2 Octopus bimaculoides | reverse complement strand
TCTTGCCATGGAGATGCACTTGTTTTTGTTCCTTTATTTCAATCCTTCACTTCAAATGTATAACAGAAACCGTTTTCATGGAAAGTAATGCAAAGTTTTACACTTTCTTTGTTAAATTAAATTAATGAAGCTGCTACAGTTAAGTTCCCAAGATCTGATGGATCTTGTTTCAAATCCAATCAGAATAAACTCTGCATTTATTTCAGAGAAATAATATCAAGAAAACTCGTATGAAAAGACTGATTCTGCAAACAGAAAAGACTAGACTTTACCCTAATTATGTAATTTTCTTGCCTACGGCATTCCATATGTTATCCTCAAACTTAACCCCACAAATAAAGTCAGATATTTAGCCAAGGATCCCACTGATTAAACCAGTTCTCTGCTTGATGCTACTTTTACAATATTAATAGTAAATTTTCAAGAAATCCCCTTACAAAATAGAATGAACATCATTCAACATTAATGGTTTACTCTCCACAAAAACGAAATCCTGTAAAAGGAAGTTTGGGTCCATTTCAAAATAAATAAAAAAAGTAATTACTTTTTTAAATTTATACATTTAATTCAGGAAGTAACTACTATAAAATACAGATTGAATTTCAGTGGTATTTCTTGAGAAGAAAAAAGGGAAAGACAGTATCATAACTAAGGGGTCTTCTACACAGCTACTTGACATACTAAAAATAGCAGTCAAATTCACACCCTACAGTCTTTAAAAAATGAAGGAGGCGAATGTAATCTTTGATATACAAAACAGGGATGGTCATGGTTAGAATGCCATTGATCACAAGTCTGCGTACTCATATCTCACTGGCCTGGGGTTAAAATCATAACAACAACTTCCAGTTAATATTTTAATGGCTTGTTCCTTATTCATGCTGTTATTTGAAAAGTTAGTCACAGTTAAAGAGAATGGGAGGAGAGAGAGGGGAGGAAAGAGAGAGAGAGAAAGTACAGAGAGAGAGAAAAGCGGGGAGAGAGAAAAACAGAGAGAGAGAAAAGCAGAGAGAGAGAAAAGCAGAGAGAGAGAAAAGCAGAGAGAGAGAGCCGGTTGTGGAAGGCGTTAGGTGTTCTGGATTGTAAGGCAGTTTAGCAGGCCATGTGAGTTTATGAAAGGAAGGGGAAAAAAAGCACTTAAAGGGTGTGATTGCATCTGGAATTATCAGCAAGAATGTCTAAGATGTCTGTCAGGAAAGGCTACAGACTTGTCGATCAGGTTGTAATCAATGACTGGTCTAACAACATTGTACTCAGATGTTACAAGGGTAAAGGAGATGACTTCAACACAGGGAAGTACGGTGGAGGGTGAGGTCGGTATCAAATTGCTGGATTTGGTCAAGAAAGTCATAGTAAGAGTTAGAGCCGAATCGGTTTGAGAAAGTCATCCAAGATGCAATGCAAGTTGGGTTTTGTATCAGGGAAACGCAGAACTGATGCCATCTTCTTGATAAGCCAGCTGCAGGGGGAGTATTTTGCTAAGAGTCAAGTTAAAGACTTTTTCACTTCCCAAGAGTTATACTAATACATCTGTTTGTTGTCTACACCACCTGTCTTCATCTTTTGTTTTTTTGTGAATTCTCCCCCTATATATATCT
>NC_068993.1:63526842-63529126 GCF_001194135.2 Octopus bimaculoides | reverse complement strand
AGTGGTTGTGGAGTTTGTTCTTTCTCTCACATGCTTCTGGCTTGGGCCCACAGTAGTGTAGAACCTTAAGCAAGTTTATTTATTCTACTGATGTCACAGGTCAAAAATATTTGGTCAATGAAGTATGGTAGAAGGAAACAGTACAGAAAGTTGGTGTGTGTGTGTGTGTGTGTGTGTACATGTCTTTTTCCAAACTATTTTACTGAAAAAATGTAGAAATTGGTAAGAAAACTGATAAACTGGTGCATTCTAACAAAAATACCTGGTGGTACTTATTTCACACAAATCGTCTTTATTGTATCCCTCACCATCAGAACTTAATTAAGTATTGATTAGCATGCTGGAAACCTTTAGCAGGTGATGTTATTGTTTATAAAATGAATGAAAGAAAAGTAACAAATAAAATGTTTTTTTTCTTTTATTTATGAAAGTGAAAGTTGAGAATGGAAACCTTTTTTTTCTTTTTTTTTTTTTTGCACAAAGAGAAAAAGAAGCAAACTGTTATTAGACATTTCAATCCCCAGAGACAGAAACAATCAGCACTGTTGGGATATGAACCTGACATCTATCACTTGCCAGGTGTAACTGCATTACTGATTACATCACAGAACACCTGCAAGTACCTCTTCTCAAATTAGGTACCTTTGAAATATTATTTCTTGTTTTAGCCTTCATCTCTGTTTGATTAACAGGTACCACATCAGTATGCACCATTTACTACACCTACTGACACTCCGTATCCTCTTCCTTTTCTTTCCATGTGCAAGCCCTAGGGCTTGGGTCTAAAACGGCAGGAACTTAGTTGCCAACCCAATAGATGGACAAAGAACAAGGTCTTTAAATGTGCTAAAAGTCCAAGACTAATCAATAGAAAGGATTCTACTCATATTATGAACCCCTTAAATTATTCCTTGCTGCACAACGTACCATTACGACTATGTATAACTGAGGAGTGGAATGTAACTATTTCACCTGGAAAACAAGATATTTGAAATGGTTTACAAAATATTATCACAAAAACGAATTCTATAGAGGAAGCCATAATAAATTCATTGTATCTGATTGATTTACTGATCTTAAACAGTAAAACCAATCAGAAGTTTTATAGAATATTAGACATTTACAATATCTCGACTGTTCACATTTTATAACTCAATTTCTGTCTCTTTTCAAATGAAAATCAATGGCTGATGCTTGGTTGCCAACAGAAATATATATATATATATATATATATATATATATATATATACACATATAAACCAGCAGACCTCATTTGTTCTTTTATATCATAAATATATATATTAAACATATGCATTTAAACTTACACAGATACACGCATGCATGCACACATCCACACACACACACGCACACACACATGTGTGTATGTATGTATGTATGCATATGTAAGATTCAAGTAAAGAGCCTGTAGAATGCTTTACAAAGTTCATCCGCAGTTATTGGCTACCTGATGTCATCCTACATTGGAAATGCTTGCATTACTGAATGTACAAGAATTCCATAGTAGCTGAAGAGTTTATATAAATAGACAGATGACAGACAATAGAATTAGCAACATTCTTTATTCAAAATCACTACAATTGTTTCGACCCACTCTTACACCTTTACTACACAGGTGAGATGATTTGCAATCATTATCTCATATCCATGGTGTAAAATGTGCCTCCTCAGGCAATTGTTTAAATAAGTTAGATTCTCTTGCCATTTCACTCAGTGTGTATACCCAGAGAGTATACATGCCCCACCCCCTTGTCATCACCCCTTCACCTCTATCAGGTATTCTGTATAACAAGGAATGTCATCAGACAGCATTCGAAAGGGACCATGATTAAAACGAACCTGATACAATCAGTGAAAGGTATTCAGCTGTAGAATTCATGCCAAGAATGGAATGTCTGAGAGAGGCACAGTGACCCGTCGAGAAGGGCAGAATCTCCAGTTATAATGTGATGATCCACCTGACCCATGCCAGCATGGAAAGCAGATGTAAAATAATATTGAAGAGGATGATGATGATGATGATGTGTGTGTGTGTGTGTGTGTGTGTGTGTGTGTGTGTTGATGGATCAACCAAGAGTTTGCAACCTACATTCTGGTGCTAGGGAATGCTTGAGATAAAATCATAGTCTTTGGAAAACTTCTTTACTTAAATACTATCTAATGATTGCCTTATTGGCAAGAAATTTAAAGTAACAGAAAATTAGCCGATTTTATTAATAATGGTATAAATATACACACACACACAACACACACAGGCATGCACACA
>NC_068993.1:63522620-63526221 GCF_001194135.2 Octopus bimaculoides | reverse complement strand
GAACAGACAGACACTTGAGTAAAGATTATGAAACGTTTTTTTTATTTGTGAGAATCAGCTGTGAATGTCTTGATTCAGACATTTTGTTTGGTCTAAAAGACAAGACATACACAGAGAAAAAAAGGTGGGTGGCTTTGTCTGTTGGTGGGAGCAAAAGAAAAGAAAGAAAATCAATGAAATAGCCACAACTGGAGCACTTTGATCATGACCAAACACACACACACATACACACACACATATACACACACATACACACACACAAACACACAGTTTCCATCTACCAAATCCACTGAAGGCTTTGGTCAGCTTGAGGTTATTGTAGAAGACAATTATCAAAGGTGCTATGCAGTGGAACTGAACTCAGAACCAAGAGGTTATAAAACAAGCACCTTAACCACATGTCCATATCAATATATTTACACAAATGAAGCCAGCTAACGAGCAGAATCGTTAGCACACCAGGCAAAATGCTTAGAGGCATTTCGTCCATCTTTGAGTTCAAATCCCACCAGGGTCGACCTTGCCTTTCATACTTTCGAGGTCAATGAAATAAACACCAGTTGAGTATTGCAATCGACTTAATCAATGACCCCCCACCTCCCCTGAAATTGCTGGCCTTGAGCTGAAATTAAAAACCGATATATTTACACATAGGTACTGACCAATAAACATGCATGTAGAGATTGATAAAACCTGGCAACAACATTAAACGATGAGGTGTAACGGGTGCGATATGCAGGAAGAAAACAGGAAAAGAAGGAAATGGTCTTGTGTCCGATCCAGGATACGATAAGGCACGTAAACTAAGATGTAAAAACAAGGATTGGTAAATTAGTGTCTAAACAAAACTGGCGGTACCCCAGTATGGCTTTGGCTGCTAAAATACCAAAGTATTGAATTAATTGGGTTTGACCATTCTTCAGATGAACCAAATTACCTCACCAATTATATAACCTCTAAAATATTCCAGAAATAATGAAGATCAGATGTTGGTGAAATACTTGCTGGCTGTTTCTATTTAATCTAAAACTCGTTTGATAACAAGCTGCTCATCTGCATCATTAATCAGATGCCCTGATTACAAAATATTAAGTGAAGAGTTTCCTGCTCAAGACTTTTCAAATTTCAGAATAGTTTGACACAAAAAATACCTGTTGTTGATAATTATTGGTTGATAATTCTTGGTTAATAATTATTAGTTAATAATTATTGGTTCATAATTATTGGTTAATAATTATTAGTTAATAATTATTGGTTAATGATTATTGGTTGATAATTATTGGTTAATGATTATTGGTTGATAATTATTGCTTGATAATTATTGGTTGATAATTATTGGTTAATAATTATTGGTTGATAGTTATTGGTTAATAATTATTGGTTGATAGTTATTGGTTGATAATTATTGGTTGATAATTATTGGTTGATAATTATTGGTTAATAATTATTGGTTGATAGTTATTGGTTAATAATTATTGGTTGATAGTTATTGGTTGATAATTATTGGTTGATAATTATTGGTTGATAATTATTGGTTGATAATTCTTGGTGCTTCAAAGGCAGCAAGCTGGCAGAATGGTTAGCAGAATGGTTAGCAGAATGGTTAGCAGAATGGTTAGCATGTGGGGCGAAATGCTTTATGCCATTTATGTCTTACGTGTGCAGTTATGATGAACAGGCAAGAGAACTTCTATGTTAGACATGGGCCACATGTAGCACTCTGACCACATGTAGCCCTTTAAGACATGTAGGGCCACAACTAATGTTATGGTAAACAAGACATTTTCTCAAAAAAATTTGCAATTAATGTCTTTTTTTTTAATTTTATTTTTTAAATGTTTCTGAATTGTTTAATGCATTTTCTCGGATGTCTGGCAATCATTTTGGTAATGTGGCTTCAATTCATGAAGAGTTAGAAAATAATTCCCGCCCATGCTTTACATACTCGTTTGATCAGCTAGATTTAGCTGCCAAATCTCCCCCAGATCCCTCTTCAACATTTACATGATTTCATCAAATTTATTCATATTTTTAAAATTCAATCCCTTATAATTTTGTAGCTTTGTAATTTCAAAGATGTGATTGTCTATTTTTAGAATGACATTACAGAGTAAGTGTGAGAGGCCAGATCTGGTCAGTTTGAACACAAAACAGGTAGAATATTTGGGCCACATGGAGCCAGTTTAAATATTAAAGAGTTATTATCTTAAACAGAAAACGTAGTCTTAAATGCATTATGTCTGCATTAATAAATAAATAGAATATAAAATCAATAGGGAGGCTGGCCATGGCTGGAAGGTCTTTCCACATGAGGTTTTATTAGACTTTCCTCACCTCCTCCTCACTGAAGCATAGTCTATTCATTTTATTCAAATGAATTTTCTCAACAGAACAGAATGTTAGGCTGATGAGATCTCATAAGACCAAAACATGTATGAGGCTTTGACCAGATGGTTTTAAAGACAGATCCAGGCTGTGCAGACACCATTCCTCAAATCAAAAATTGTAATCAACTGATCTTAGTGATGCTACCTTACTTGGTTTTCAACCTTTTTAAACACCCAAAAAGGGAGTTTTTGTTCCCTAATTGTTTTGATAATCTCAACCAGTCAAAGTTTTCGACTCACAATATACATGTGTGGCCCTCCTGTGTTTATCATGCACAGAATGCTCTACAAAGGTGTTTTCCTTTTCATTTTGAGTAGGAAGCTAGTGGCAATGCTGTCCACCCCTTCTCAAACTAACAGAATGGAATAATCTATCAAAAGTTTTCTTTTATCAACAGTCAGAATAAACCAAACAAGTCTTTGAGAGAGAGAAGAGGAAGAAGAAGAAGAAAGAGAAAAGAAAAGAGAAAAAGAAGTTCTACTCCCGTTCTTTCTTTCTTTCTTTCTTCCTCTTTTCCTCCAACTACCACACAAGGAAAATACATCAAGTGAAGAAATATGATGTGGCTGGTTGCTATAGAGAAGCTTTGAGTGGTGGAGGGGGCAGAGGAGAGATAGGATGGGGGGGATGTAAGGGGGGGAGCCGCCAAGACTAGCAGCATGAGGGAGTGGTGGTGGTAGTAGTAATAGTAGTAGTAGTGTCAGTTAAAGTGGAGGGGGGAAAGAAGTCAAGAAGAAGAGAAGAAGAGAAAAAGAAATTAAAACCTAAAGGAAGAAAAAAGACAAAAAACAACTTTTTATGTTCTCATAAACATCATCACCATCATCATCATCATCATCATCTTTAAATTACATATGTTCATTATCTCTATCATCATCACCATCATCTTTAGCATATTTTAACAGCTACTGATGCCATCATCATCATCATCACTACTACCACCACCATCATAATCCTCCTCCTCTACCTCATTATCATCATCATCATCATCAACATCTATCAACAGTGCAGAACTTCATCATCAGCAGAAATTCTGTTCTTTTCTCCCTACAACCAGCTGCACCACCGCCACCACCGCCACCACCGCCGCCGCCGCCACAACTTCTACCCATCCTCACCACCACCACCACCGCCACCACTTGTATCTGAGTCTATCACAACTACCAAAACCACTACCTCCTTCTCTGCCCCTCAGTAAAGCAGCAGCAATACC
>NC_068993.1:63519673-63521133 GCF_001194135.2 Octopus bimaculoides | reverse complement strand
TATATATATATATATATATATATATATATATATATATATATATGTATGTATGTATGTATATGTCTACAAAAATATAAATGCACGTTCAGATTATATTACATATATATATATATATGTATATATATGTGTGTATGTAAATAGTTATGTTCATGACAAATAGATAGAATGATAGGTAGACAGAAAACGATATGCTTGTCTAATGATTGCTAAATAAAACACTAGACATGTGTGTATATTATCTGAGTGTGGGTGTGGCTGCGATGTCCAGAAAAATAAAGTGAGGAATGTATAGTGACTAGGGTATATACATACACTAGTGTATATCTAGACACAGTCATGGCCAAGTGGTTGTGAAGTCTGCTTTACAATTATGACATCAGGGTTCAATTCCGTTGTTTGACACTCTATAAAATGGTCTTTTAGCAGAGCTTCAGTTTGATGCCGGCCACGTGAACAAACTTAAACAATTGGCAGCTCTGTGGACAGTCATTTGGATCCAATGGGTCTCAACCAGGGTCCAGATGACCCTTGAGGGTCCTTATAAGATTTTGTTGTTAGATTTTATCTGCAATAGGATTGCTTATACTTCGACAATACACCAAAAATGTTTTGACAATTTTTAAAATATAATTCCTAATAATATTTAATCAAAACAATCCCAGAAGATTTTAAGCATCAAATGGTTACGAAAATCCATCCAAGTAAAATAGGAATGAAAAGGGGGCCTATAGTGAGAAAATGGTTGAGAACCACTGGGGTAGACTCTGCTTATCACTGGAAAGGTAAACTTTGTCATGAAATGTTCCCCTGTTGTCGTCTGAAGATTACATTGGAATCCTCAACCATTTCCACTCAACATGTGTAGAGAATTCCATTGATCAAACAAGTGGAATGTTTTACTGTCAACACCAACAAAGATTTGTTATGTCATAAAAGACAATTGTTTTTGAAATTGTGGAGGCGCAGGAGTAGCTGTGTGGTAAGTAGCTTGTTTACCAACCACATGGTTCCGGGTTCAGTCCTACTTTGTGGCACCTTTGACAAGTGTCTTCTACTATAACCTCGGGCTGACCAAAGCCTTGTGAGTGGATTTGGTAGATGGAAATTGAAAGAAGCCCATCGTATATATATATGTATATATAGGTATGTGTGTGTATATGTTTGAGTGCCTGTGTTTGTTCCCCCAACATCGCTTGACAACCGATGGTGGTGTGTTTACGTCCCCGTAACATTCATCATCATCATCATCATCATCGTTTAACGTCCGCTTTCCATGCTAGCATGGGCTGGACGATTTGACTGAGGTCTGGTGAAACCGGATGGCAACACCAGGCTCCAATCTAATTTGGCAGAGTTTCTACAGCTGGATGCCCTTCCTAACGCCAACCACTCAGAGAGTGTAGTGGGTGCTTTTACGTGTCACCCGCACGAAAACGGCCACGCTCGAAATGGTGTCTTTT
>NC_068993.1:63510348-63519663 GCF_001194135.2 Octopus bimaculoides | reverse complement strand
AACGGCCACGCTCAAAATGGTGCATCTCATGTGCCACCCGCACAAGAACCAGTCCAGGGGCACTGGCAACGATCTTACTCGGCTTGCCGGGTCTTCTCACGCACAGCACATTTCCAAAGGTCTCGGTCCGTAGTCATCGCCTCGGTGAGGCCCAATGTACGAAGGTCTTGCCTCACCACCTCAGCCCAGGTCTTCCTGGGCCTACCTCTTAGCGGTTTGGCAAAAGTGACCAATTGAATAAGTACTAGGCTTACAAAGAATAAGTCCTGGGGTCGATTTGCTCGACTAAAGGTGGTGCTCCAGCATGGCTGCAGTCAAAAATGACTGAAACAAGTAAAAGAATTATATACACATACAAACAAGTGTATATGGTGTCTTTTTAATCCTTCGTCATTCAAATCACTTGGTCAAATGTGATGTTTAATCATTCACATTATGAATTAATCATGAGTCATTTTGCAGCTTTGAGATTTTGAACAACATTGCAGGGTAAGTGTAAGAAGCTAGATATGGTTGGTTTCAACAGAAAGCAGGTAGAATATTTGAGCCGGTTTGAATGCTAAAGGGTTAATGACAATTCCATCACAATCCATTTCCATATAAAACAAATGTGTGTGAGTGAGTGAGTGTGTGTACATGTGTGTGTGTGTGTGTGTGTGTGTGTGTATGTATTGATCTATTTGTAAATACAGTTAATATCTGTTTTCCAGGCTGCCATGGATTAGAGAGCGGGGGTGGATTTTGTGATGTTCTTCTTGTCAACTGGACTTCTTTTTCTGCTAATATACAAACATTACATATATATACATATACACAAAGTTTTATGTATATATGTATGACACACACACACATTTATGTATGGGCATGTATATATGTACATGTATATGGATGTTTTCATAGAAACATGAAAATAATAGTCATTTTTGTGAGTGTGTGTCTTTATATTTATTTAAAAGAAGATGCATAGCATGTGTGTGTGTGTGTGTGTGTGTGTGTATGTATGACTAGATGCACCCGACACATCAATTAAACAATTACATATATAAGCATGCACACACACACACGCATACACGCACACACACACATGTATGTATGTATGAATGTATGTGTGGCTAAGAATTGGTTTCAGGTTCAGTCCCACCGTGTGATATCTTTGGCAAGAATCTTACTATAACTTTGGGCTGACCAAAAACTTGTGAGTGGATTTGGTTGACAGAAACTAGAGAAAGCCTCAGACGTGTGTGTGTGTTGGAGTCTCTATACTTTAACATCCTGTAATAGCTGTAAACGAGTGTCACCATCATACAAGTGATATTTTCAATCTTCTGTAAAAACATGTCTGGTCTTAGGGAAATATTATTTTTGCTTACAATCAAGAAGGTTGGCAACAGGAAGGGGATCCAGGCATTGAAAATCTGGCTGGATCAGTTCTGTAACACATTTGGGAGCATGAGAAAAGAAGAAGACACTAAAAACAATAGTGATGATGATGTTGATATCCATCCATCCATCCGTCCGTCTGTCTGTCTGTCTGTCTCCCCCCACCCCAGGAAATGACAAGGGACCAGAAGATGTGATTTGCTGTACTTGATAAGACGTGTCAAGCTAAGTAAAACCTCTTGTTTTGCACACGTTACAGGCTTGTATTTTTCCATGTGTCGGCGCCACTCAAAATGCACCTGTGCTGATGCTACATCAACACACTCATGCTGGTGCTTAATGCACCTGTGCTGGTGGCATGCAAAAAACGCACCGAGTAGACTCTGTTAAGTGGTTGGCATTAGGGTCAGGGCATTCAGCCATAGAAACCATGCCACAACAAACGGTTGGAGTCTAGACAGCTCCATGTCAAACTGTCCAACCCATGCCAGCATGGAAAACGGACGGACATTAAATGATGATGATGATATATCAATGCATACATACATATATACTCAAACACACACACAAGTACAATGGGCTTCTTACACTTTCCATCTGCCAAATCCACTCCCTGTGCTTTAGCCAGCCCAGTGTTATAGCAGGAGACAGTTACCCATGGTAATTACACAGTGGGACTGAACCCAAAACACATATATGTATACATATGCATATACATACAGACACACATGCATGGGTGTTTACATTCTCATTTAGTCCACAGTGAGGCTTTGCAATGTTTGTAAAGATCTCAGCTCTGACTTAGGCTTTTCTGCAGAATATCGTAATATAAACATGTATTTCTATGTTTCATTTATTTTTTATCTTTTACTTGTTTTGGTCATTAGACTGTGGTCATGCTGGGGCACCACCTTGAATTTTTAGTCAAACAAATCGACCCCAGGACTGGTACTTATTCTATTGGGCTCTTTTGCCGAACCACTAAGTTACATGGATGCAAACATACCAACACTGGTTGTCATGCAGTGGGAATGAACCCAGAACCATGTGGTTGGTAAGCAAGCTTATCACGCAGTCATGCCTGTATATGTGTGTGTATGTATGTATATGTGTGTGTATGTGTGTATATATATATATATATGTGTGTGTGTGTGTGTGTGTGTGTGTGTATGTATATATATGCATACATATATGTATGTGTGTGTATGTATATATATATGTGTGTGTATATGTATATATATGCGTATGTATATGCATATATATATATATATATATAATATATATATATATATATATATATATATATATATATATATATATATATATATATATATAGTAGAGGTAATGTTTTGCATATGCATGTGTTTGGAAACTTGAAGTTGTAAACTCATGTATTCATGTAAAAACAGGTTGTGTAGAATGAATGAGAAATGTTGCGGAGAGAGAGAGAGAGAGAAACAAATACAGAAACAGAGGGAGAGAAAGAGAGAGAGAGAGAGAGGACAGCTTTGATTTCTGTTTATATAGCTTGTTCTGATGTCTCCACTTTTTTACGCTGGTTGAGTTCTGCCACAAAGTGAAAATGGTTTTGAGTTCCATTTATATAGTTTATTACAAAGCCAATGCCAGGCTGAGAAGTGTTGCTCTCTCTCTCTCTCTCTTTCTCTCTCTCTCTGTATTTCAATGGTGCAATTAATTTGGGAAAATGGTAACAATCAAAACTTTGTGGGATTGCATGTGTGTATGATGCAAGTAAGTCTACATGGTGTGTGCAAGTGGGTTGCAATAACATGTGTACTTTCATACAAGTGAGTCTGTAAAATGTGAATGAGCAATGGTGTATACACATGTTTCAGTTTACACATCATATATATATATCCATGTTTTAGTATGCATATACATACATATACATACTTGTATGATTTACATTCTCAGCTACTATGTGTTCTTTGAAGAGAAGTGAGCCAGTTTGTAAAGTTGGTGATTTCGTAATGATGTTTGGCTCCCATTTGTTTTTTTGCGAGTTCAAGGTGCTTTTTGCTAAGGTTGTTCCTAAATGCTTCACAATTACAGTATCTGAGTTGATCCTTTACAATGGATTTGCTGTCCTTGTGAACAGGTTTGTGATTTTCTTAGCTGAAGTAAGCAAATAAAGCAGACAAATGATATTGTTTTTGGTATTACGTGTTATATGTGAGAAAAGTAAGCAGAGAGGAAAGCCACACAGTGGGCAGGGGGTGGGGGTGCTTTTATGTTGTTTATGGTTGTTTGATAAGCTGAGTTATTATTGTGGTTGTAGTAAGTTAAACCAGCTAATTCAAAAAGATATCATAGCCGTTATCAGATAAAGGCCATTTGATCGAGGTCACCAATATAGATGAGAGAGGCAACAATAAAGTGGACTTGTTTGTGAATTCTCATTTATTTCCTTTCTGTCCTGAGAAGGTAGAAAAAAAGAAACTTTACAATGTTTGCAATGTTCTTAAACAAAACATGTTTATTCCGAAAGATTTATGAAGAAGAGCTTTCTCTGAAATAATAGCTCATGCAAAGAAACATAAAAAATTTTAATTGCACTTAAAAACTACTTTGGAATTAACAAGTAGCGTTCCACATACGAATTGGAATAAATTTTATATGCTTATGAAGAAAAAACAAGTTGTTCTTTTTGAGTAATGGTGGGTGGGGGTCATAAATGTTGCTGAATATTTAAGGAAATGGAAATCCACATATTGTGGTCTATAAAATAACAGAACCCAAAATACAGCAAACTAAATGTTTCATTCTGTTTTTAAGACAGACAGAAGCCAGAGCAGACAATGACTAATTCTACCATTTCTTTGCTTTGGTTGAGTTGCTGACAAGAGATAAAGTCTTATAGATGAAGGGTTCCCACCCACATTTTTGCCTTTGGACCCCGTTGATTCTTATTTTGCTTTACTGGACCCCCAAAGCCAGTTAATGTAAAAAAAAAACAAAAAAACCCATTATATTTTTATAATTAAATATTATAAGAAACAGTGGAGAAAAAAATTCTTAAAATATTTTTGTGTTGCAGTTTTTTGCCCATAAATATCAACAACAAAATCTTATATGGACCCTCAAGGGTCACGTAGACCCTGTTTGAGAACCACTGCTATCTAAGGAACAGAAAGTTTGTTTGACCTTTCTCTACCTTGTCACAGCTCCATCACAGTCTAGCAACAGAGTTTACCGATGCCAGAGTTGCCATGTATTGGGTTGCTAGACATTGATGAAGGCTGTCAGTGTCAATCTTGTGATTATTTTATTTGCTATCAAACTGAATTATTCACAGCTAACCTCTATAACTGCCTCCAACCAATTCTACTATTCACCACTTGTGAACACATGGCTGGCTACAGCAATATATTACATGATAACATTTGTTTATGTGTGTGCATGTGTATATGTGTATACAAACATGCATGTGTACACACACACACATGTATATGTATATGGGGTGGGGCAGCTTTCCCCCAGCACGCTTGGTATTCTTGTATATGCACATGCACGCATAATCTGAAATGTAAATTGATATCTAGATGTAAAGTTATATGCGTGTTTGTGTGTTTATATGAGAACATATACACGAGCGTGTGTGTGTGTGTGTGTATTTATATATATGTGTGTGTACACACACACACATGCATTTATAACAAAATCCAAATTCTTACTTATGAGAGAGAATGTGTTTTGATGTATGAATAAGTGTGTAGAGTAAGCAAGGATATTCACGCAATAAATACATTTTTCTCTCTTTCTCTCTCTCTCTCTCCATACACACATGTACACATATTTATATATACATACACACATGCACACACACACACACACACACACACACACACACGTGCACAAATAATATATATATACATATATATATATATATATATATATACAACTGGCTGGAACCAAATCTGGTTGAGATTGTGAGTTTCAACCAATTTTTGTTCCAGATGACCAAATTATATATACATATGTACATACATCTTTGCATATATATATATATATATATATATATATATATATATGTGTGTGTGTGTGTATGTGTGGGTGTGTGTGTGTATATATACATACATGCATACATACATACAGACACAGATACACACACATATATATATATATATATATTGTTGTACACATTCACACATATATACATTTATTACAAACATCTATATATCTAAGTGTTGTTTGTGTGTGTGTGTATATATATATATATATATATATATATATATATATATATATATATATATATATATATATATATATATATATATATATATATATATATGGATGAATATATATTCTCTATATTCAAAAAAATATTCAATAGTGTGTGACGTATCAGTTGTACATGTTTTGATCATTTGCTAAAAAATTCAAATCTACTTTAGCCTATGGATATGTATGTATGCTTACTCTCTCTCTCTCTCTCTCTCTCTCTCTCTTTCACACACACACACACACACACACACACGTTATGTGTGTGTGTATTTGTAAATATGGTACCAGCAGACATCAAAGAAAACACCAACCAAAACCGTAGAAAGAAAACTGATATTAATATTTCAATTTTCTCCTCCTCCTCCTCCTCTTCATCATCATCATCATCATCATCATCATCATCATCATCATCATCATCAGTTCTCTAGCCTAGCAAATCTATAAAGTACCTGTGGAACCCTATGCTAAATAAAGTAACCTGTTACCTTTCAAACCACAGCTTATTTATTGTCTTAAAAAAAGGCAATGTTGGACAAAGCAGTTCTGAGTTCTCTGTTCATTGGCAGAAGAAAGAAAGGTCACATCTGGAATACTTTTGACCACTGGTCAGCGTTTACATTGAAACAAGGACTCAATAACAACATAACAACATTCCGATTACCATTCTGTATTCATTCATTTTTTAAATCTTTTCTTTTGTTCTTTGAGAATCGGTCCATGTGAATCAACCCTTTCTTATTACCCTCCTACCTCATATCTCCTTGTCTCCTTCTATCTGATGGGCCCCAGGAGCTCCGACCAAAGACTTGACCTTCATGGAGTGCCTATCGAGGGCAAGAAAGCTTGCAAAAACTCATCATATGCCAAAGCTGTGCATATCTCCATATTTATATCTAAGCTCATGATAAATGTAAGTCACAAGAATATGTTGGAGTGGTCCTCAGTCTTGTTGGCATCAAGTCCTTGCAAGAGGTGTCATAGCCATCAGCAAGTGTGTGTGTGTATTCATACAAGGATTCTATGATCCAGCTTCTGTCTTTACCTCCAGAACATAATATAATTTTCAATTTTCCATTCTTATATTCTGCTGTGTTTCCAGAAAAGTTACACTTACAAGAAATTAAACTCTAAGGCCATGTGAACTGGATCTTGAACAACAAGCCAATAGGTTGTGAGTTCAAATCTCCAACTATGAATTCATTGTGTTTCCAGCCCCTAACAGTCCCTTTGAATTTTAAAAAGTACCTCAAGAAGACACTCAGGAAAAGTGTATCCCCTTACAACAGTGACCCTAATCATATTTACTTCTCTGTAACTGGTTGCTTGGGAACACTTCCATGCTAGAAATAGCAGTTAAGTCTCACATCATACTACATATCTCTGACTACAATATAGACACAGAGGAAGTTCCAGTTGGATGCAGTTGAAGGAATGAAAGATTGGGTAACAAAACAATAAGGGCTGATAGTTGTAAACCTCAGCAGGGATGATTGACAAGTATGTCAAGTGGGCCTGAAAGAAGGGAACGGCAGGTGTTGGGTTAGGGGATTGGAGTGACATGTAGCCACCATGTGGCAAAGACTGTTTGTGTGGGTGTTGTAATGAGAAGAAACATCTGTAAAGCAATTGGTTGTAGAATGTTTGATAATGAATAAATCTTTACTCAGGGCCGTCATCCATTAAGGGGCTGACAACATTTCTGTTCCCTGTTTATTAATGCCCTTGTGAACAGTTTAACCTTGTTTTCAAGATTTGTGTCAATAAAATATGTCACTGTAAATTATTTGTGTGTAATATCCATTTCTCTCCCAGAATGGCAACAAAGGATGAAAACTTCTTCTTTTCTGGTTAAAGACGTCCTGCTTCAAGGATGCTTAAAATAGTGTGTTTCTTCACTAAGAGATCACACAAAGGTGTTCCAGTTGTGGCCATCCAGTCAGTAAAAGATTTCATGCAATATAACATCATTTAATGCAATGTTAAAATCGTTTGATTGAGTGTATATAAAAATATTTTAGCCATTGGTTCTCATAATAGAAGATACATGCTTCAGGCCACTAGGCTGACAAACAGATTCCATTCTTAATTCATGGTTGGGTGTTTTAGGAAAAGAAAGGGTTTTCACTGAAACTATCATCATATTCATTTCTAACAAGAACAAGAACACCATGTTCACTTTTACATGTGATTGCTACTTTCCTCATTAACAGCAACAACATCCCCCCATCACTCCTTAGATTCGTCCCAGCATGTCTGAGGGAGTTGTAGGGTTCTTAGATTGGCAGGCAGAAAGCATGGAAGAACTGCAGTAACAGGCTTGTACTCTCTCACCACTACAAAATTGCTGCCATGTCTGGCTGTTCGGCCAATCACCAACCAGTTACCATTGGGAGGCTCAAAGTTGACCTGGTACCCCCGACAAGATTACCACGATGGCAACAACAACAACAAACAACAACAGGAAATACTGCAAAGAACAACATGCCAAACCCTAATTTGTGAGAATCTGTTAACAGGGAACAATGAAATGTCTTGGATTATTGCTTTCATCTTTATCATCATCATCATCATCATAATCGTCGTCGTCCTTAGCGTCATCACCATCATCATCACCATCATCTTCACCCTCGTCATTATTTTTACATCCATTTCTCTGTGTGGTGTGGTTTACAAATATTTTCAACTGGGAATTGAAATCAGAACTGTGGTTTGACTTCTACATCCGTTGCTTTTATTATTGATGTTTTGGTTTACTCACAGAGGATTGAAGAAACAGAAACGGTAGCGGTACCGGTATCAGGCTGAAGTAAAACCCTCAACTTTGAATGGTGACTGGAAAAATATGCGTTAAGACAATATTTGTAACTTTACAAGTTTTCCGCCAGCAGAACATTTATGCCAAATTTGCAAAGATATTGCGACACTTACAAATGATGTAGGATCTGAAGAGGTCTCACAAGAAAAGTTTATCTAACAAGGGGCCTGATGTTGTTAGAACAAGAGCAAATTGAGAATAGAGATGAGAAGAAGGAAATTCCAGCAGCTCCACTTGAATTAATTGCAAAGAATAGTGCTAAAGTATTGGCACTTACAGAGGAACGGCTTCAAGATTTTGTTGATAACAACTCTGTGAAAGTATCAAATATTACAAGAGGAGTTTACAATGAGCTCATTTTCTAGCCTGAGCTGTACAAAGAAATGACAAACATTAAGGAATTGTAGACAAGTTCTCCACACCTCGGTAGATGTTGATGATGATGATGGCAAACAAGATAGAAGACAGTGTCTTTCATCCTCCCATCAACTCATATTCCAACACCACCATCCCTCACACTACAATCAACATCTTTTAGATATGCAAAAACATACCCTGTCACCCTATTACAATTCTTATGTATGGAGTAAAGATTATTTGCCAACATAACATGGCAGTCCTGGTCTAGGACGAATGTTGCTGTAATTTAGCCCCAGGCGACATCGTTTCCAGCTGGCTATACGACACGATCTGCGTCCTTATATTTTCAAACAAGGGAATCTAGCACCCCAACTCAACCACAATCTAGCAACCACAAAGAGTATAGAGAGCAAATTGTAGAGTGGATTGTAGGTATTTGACACCTATTTCTAGCATTGGCAATGGTCATTTCCAGGAGCCCTTAACTATAATTATATCTTTATAAACGTATATAT
>NC_068993.1:63507934-63509582 GCF_001194135.2 Octopus bimaculoides | reverse complement strand
CACACACACACACACACATACACACACACACACACACACACACACACACACTTTCTATTCTTCTGTCTGGTTTTGCTTTTAGTCTTACTTCCTCCTCCATAGAACACAGCCATTTCCTCTGTTTTATATACAAACCAGTTAGAAATATGTTTATTTATATACACGTATACATACACACACACACACACACACACATATATATATATATCTATATATATATATACCTAAAAAAATACACGTATCCATAGATAAGTATCCATGTACAGTTTTTATTACTGCCATCTTGTCTACTTGAGCCATATTTTCTCCTAATTTACTTCGTTTCTGTTTTACATTCATAGCTGCCTGTCTGCCTGGCTGTCTGTCTTCCTGCCTGTCTGTCTGTCTGCCTGCCTGTCTGTTTATTTATGTCCAGCACTCCTGTCTTGTAACAGACACACTCTCACACACACACATACACACACACACACAGCATCACAAATATTTATATCATCATCACCATCATTGCTTTAATGGCCATTTTCCTAGAGTTTATTGAAGCTGATTTTTCAATAACCGGATGCCTTTCCTGTTGCTAACCCTCACCCGTTTCCAAACAAGGTAATATTTCCCCTCCATGGCTGGACGTGTTTTGCACAGAACATTGGAGATGAACAACTTTGCTTGTGTGACAGAATCACTCATTTACAATTATCGCAACATGTTAAAACCAGGAGACACAATCACACACACATACATACATACATACATACATACATACATACATACATACATACATACATACATACATACATGCATGCATACAAACAAATGAAAATACTCTGTTGTTGATGTTGAAATTCCAGTGAAGGAGCCTTGGATCTAGGTTAGAAACCGGTTCTTTCTCTATTGGCAAGAAATCTTGAAATAAACTGAATAATGACATACATACATACATACATGCATACATACACACATACGTACATGCATGCATGCATATATATACACACATACACACACACACACACATCATCATTGTCATCATAATCATCATCATCATCGTCATCTCTCATAAGGACTCGCAGTACGTGAAAGCACTGGTAATTATATTGTTGACAAACAAGAACCGTGTGCTTCGGCTGTCGGAACTGCCAAATCATGTTCTTTCCTCCCAGACTACACATGTTCAACACACACACACACACACACACACACACACTCACATAATCACACATATACATGACGGGCTTCTTTCTGTTTCCATCTACAAGAATCCACTCACAAGGCTTTGGCTGACCCGAAGCTATAAGTAGGAGACACTTACCCCATGTGCCACAGAGTGGAACTGAACCCAGAACCATGTGGTTGAGAAGCAACCTTCTCACCACACATGCACACATATATATATGCACACACACACACACACATACTCATGCATACATTTATATATATATATATATACTCTTTTACTCTTTTACTTGTTTCAGTCATTTGACTGCGGCCATGCTGGAGCACCGCCTTTAGTCGAGGAAATTGACCCCAGGACTTATTCTTTGTAAGCCTAGTACTTATTCTATCGGTCTCTTTTTGCCGAACTGCTAAGTTACGGGGACATAAACACACCAGCATCGGTTGTCAAGCGATGGTGGGGGGACAAATACAGACACAC
>NC_068993.1:63503480-63507451 GCF_001194135.2 Octopus bimaculoides | reverse complement strand
TATATTGAGAGAGAGAGAGAGAGAGAGATGTGTTGTTTTACACTCTCTCTCTCTCCTCTTTTTCTTCCTTAACTTCATATTCTCTCTTTTCTCCTGCCCCCCCCCCTCCCCTGTCAGCTATATAAACTTTTCCTTCTTTTCCCTTCCCCTTATCTTACAAACACACTGACTCCACCCTCTTCATCTTTCTTATTCTTTCTTTCTTTCATTCTTGTTTTTGGTTGTTCATTGCTCCCCCACCCTACCCTATCCACCCCTCTCCTATCTCCTTCCCCCATCATTCCCATTAAATCTTTGTAATTCTAACCCCCTTTTTTTCTCAAACCTCTTCCTTTCATCATAATTCTTCTTTATTTATCTCCATTTGTCAGATTCCTGCCCCCATCATTACCCCCTCCACTCCACTTCTCTCTTATATTTTTCTTTCTTTTCTATTTATCTATTCATTACTATTATTTTTTTTTTTTCACCAAATCAGTGAACTGGAACCAAACAGATTCTTTATTCAAAGAATTTCTTTTAACAGGTTTACATCCATTTTTCAATGATAAAATTGGTTGGAAGGTTCAGCACACTTCAATGGAATTTATCCATTTCTTTATCTTCTTTTAATGCCATGTTAGATTCTTCTTCCCAAGGAGATCAACTTTGCCTCTTTTCTATGGAAAAGGGTCAATAAAACAATTAAGCAATCCCTCATTAAATCCAAATTAATTGACCAAACTTTATTCTCACTTTGTGACATTATGGTTTTATGCTTAACATCTTCTTGCTTTCAGTCACTGAACTGTGGCCATGCTGGAGCACTCACTTGAAGGATTTACTACAATTGCCCCCCCCCACCAGTATGTATTTTAAAGTCTGTGTCAATCTCTTATGCCAAACCATTAAATGATGGGGATGTAAACAAACCAACCCAGTTGTCAAGCAACACACACACATACACAGGAGGCATCCACACAGTTTCCTTCTACCAAATTCACTTACAAGACATTGGTTGGCTATAGGTTAGAATACTTTTGCTCAGGGTGCTGCCTAGTGGAGAGATTGAACCTGGAATTGTGTGGTTGCAAAATGAGCTTCTTAACCACACAGCCACGTCTATACTTAGAAACAATTAACTTCGGTTCCAGGGAGTATTGAACTCATAACCTTCTGCATTAGGCAGATGTGAAAACCACTACACCTTGACATGGGAATACACACACACATGCACACACACACACATACATGCACACACACACACACGCACACACACACACACATACATCCATGCACACAACAAACTTCTGCATAGTTTCCGTCTCCTAAATTACAGTGAAGCTGAGGAAGTTAATGCCATGTAAACAGAAAGCCAGTTCCAGTCATGACCATCTCATCTAAATATATATATATCAAAGATTATAGTGTCTGATTCTTCTTCATCTTAGACAACGGAATGTGATTTTAGCAAGATTTAACTGCTATTTTTAGTAGATTTAAGCAACCACCTCGAGGTTCCTGGGTTGGTTCAGGGCTTGAAGCTTTTATGCTGCAGGATGTTCTTTGATTAAACATCAGCGTCGGCATTAAAAGAGATAAAAAACAGGAAAAAGCAAGAAATAAAACTAAATTTTATCTGCAAAACTGACATCAGTTTGTTGTGTGATGTGTTTTTATTTTGTTTTCGGTGCTGCCTCATTTCTGAGATAATCTTTTATCTTTATATTATTTGGAAGAAAAAAAGAAGTCTTGGAGGTCTTCACTACAACTGGTAAATTTGGTAAAGCGCAATATCTGTAGAGAGGGCAGATTTGGATTGGGTCTGCTTTCAAAGGATTATTTTTAGCTTTATGGTTAATCTAAGAGTAACTGAGAAGATATCAAGTGCACACACACACACAAACACACACATGCACTGACACACACGTGTGTACACATACACACATACATGCACACACAAACACAGGCCTTCAAACACACACGTGTATGCATGCACACATAAACACATTCACTCATGCATGCACACACAAACATGCACTTACACATGCACACACATACACCACATTCGCACACACACACACACACATCTATACACATTTACACATGTACACACACTGTAGGCAAACGGTTTTTAAGTTCGTCTCCAATTGAAGTCAAGATTTCTACTCTTTGACAAGATCTTCATCACTACTTGCACAGCATATAAAATAGTGACAAAACATACTTAATATTGGGAAAATAAATCTAAGAATATTGATCAGCTGACCCCAAATTGCTATATCACCCCCGCCCACCCCACACCTTGTACCATGAAGAAAAGGTCACGTGGGTTAGAATGTTTGTGTATGAAGTTATATTTTTTTACTAGTTTCAGGCCAATGGATCTGGCCATGCTGGAGCTCTTTGGTATATACATATATGGATAACGTAACCATATTTGGAGAGTTGGATATTGATTTCTATAAAGCATGGAAGCAAAGAAGAGAAATGAAGAGAAAAGAAAGAAAGTGGGTGACACGGTGACAACTTAACACATGAAAAAAGTGGGTGACATGGTGACAACTAATCACATGGAGAATTCAAATAGTTATAACTGTAGAAAATATAAAAATAATCCTAATATGCATGGCTGTGTGGGAAGAAGGTTGCTTCCCAACCACATGGTTCCGGGTTCAGTTCCAGTGTGTGGTAGCTTAAGCAAGTGTGTTCTACTATAGTCTCAGGTTGACCAAAGCCTTGTGAGTGGATTTGGTAGATGGAAACTGAAAGAAGCCTGTTGTGTGTGATTGTCTGTGTTTATCCTCTGCCACAACTTCACTACTGGCGTTGTTGTGTTTACATTCCTGTAACTTAGCAGTTTAGCAAAAGAGACTGATAGAATAAGTACCAGGCAATAACAAAAATGAGTCCTGGGGTTGATTCCTTCAACTGAAAGTTCTTCGAGGCAGTGCCCCAGCATGGCCACAGTCTAATGAGAGTGAAACAAGTAAGACGAAATATGTCTATATATTATTTAAAAGTTGTCGTGAACATTATAACAAATATTATGAATAATTTTCTTGCGGGACACAACCATATTTTCCTCATAATTAATTCAACCAATAACACTCAAAGTTTGTATTTGTTCGAAATTAATCTTTTATTTATAAGAAATTCCCTCGAGCCAACTGTCAGTCTTTTATTATTACTATTATTATTATTATTATTATTATTATTATTATGATTGTATCGAACAATATTTAAATAGATTTCCTCATGCAATTTTGTCTTTGTTCTGCTTTGGAGAATTATTTTCTATCATTTTTGAAATACTAATCACTTCTATATATTCTAAGTATCATAAAGTAAATGGTAAAAGACATAATTGCTTCAAATTAATTGATTCTATAATAATAACCCCCCCCCCCCTTTTTTTTTAAACACTCACAAGGCCAGCAATTTCAAGGGTGGGGGTTAACTGGTAACTATTTCATCAACCCTGGAAGGATGAAAGACAAAGTCAACCCCAGGGGAATTTGAACTCAGAACATAAAGACAAATGAGATGCCACTCATCATTTCACCCTGCATGCTAACGATTCTGTCAGAAGAATTTTTCAACAAATATGAAAAGCCTTCATTCATTTCTGTGAATTTCCTGGTAAATGGAAAGCAATCAGTTAATTTCTACCTGTGGCATTCATATGAGTCGACAGTATTTCCTGCCAATACTTTGTATTCTGGGTTAAAATTCTATTTCGGTCAACTTTGCCTTTCATGTGAAAAACAGAATAAGAATTTTGAAAGGAGTTTCTATAAAACTAGTTTTTAGACATCAAGTGGCTATGAGGGTCCACCAGAATAAAATAGTAGTGAAAGGGGTTCATGGATAACAAATGGTTGAGAACCCCTGCATTAAACAATGTATAAATACCAAATGTTGTGTTGGTCATGGATGGCGTGCTTTTGATCAGTCTTGCCTATCACAATTCCCACTCTCCCCCCCCCCCC
>NC_068993.1:63500294-63502810 GCF_001194135.2 Octopus bimaculoides | reverse complement strand
CACACACACACACACACACATCTTAGCACACAGTTTCCATTTACCATATTCTATTCACAAAGTTTTTGCTACAATAAAAGACATTTATTCAAGGTATTGCACAGCAGTATCAAACCTAGAACCACATGGTTGCAAAGGGGAGCTGTTTTTTTTTTTTTTGGTAAACCACCAGTGAAGTGGTCAAGGCTGGAGTACATTTGATTAGAATTCATTCAATCAAACCTGACCTGGGACTAAACAACAACAACAACAACAAGAGTACTTGTTTAACCTTAAAAAAAAAGCATAACAAGAAGAAGAAAGGGACAAAAAGAAGAACTCTTTGAATTGCACAACACTTGCAACAACAAAATTTGAGAACACTGAACATGGTCGGTAGGGCTTTACTATCATCATCATCATCATCATCATCATCATTGTTATTATTATTATTATTATCATTATTATTATTATTATTAACATTATAAGGTACATGTTTATACTCCTTGTCTGTATATATTATATGACAGAACTTGGGATATTCAATAGTAGTAAAAATTGTATATATGTATGTATATATGTATGTATATATGTGTCCTTTATTTCTGTTGTATATGTATATGTGTGTGTGTGTATGTATGTATATATACATATATATAACACAATCACACATACATATATATATATATATATATATATATATATTAAAATATATTTGTGCATAGATATATGTTTACATATGAGAGCGTGAGGTATACAGATGAACAGTGAGATGAGAGGCTGAGAAAAGAGAAAGAAGACGATGTTAAACATTACACCTTTTAAAAAGTATAAAAAAAGAAAGACAAACAAACCAAAACAAACAGACAAGGAAATCACAAAAAACAACAATAAGTAATTCAGCTCAAATAAGATGCTCTGCTCCACTCTGTCAGCTTCCTTAATGTTTATTTAACAAGAAACCATTATCAACAGCCTCAACATCATCATCATCATCATCATCATAATTGGTAACAACATAGTAATAATAATAATAACAATCATAATAATAATAATAATAATAATAGTAAAGAGAGTTCTAACTATTGCAAACCATCCGCATCAACTAAGAAGAGAAGAAAAATAGAAAGAAGAATTTTTGCCCAGATGGCGTATTGGGTTGCATGAGTTATGGCACTTGTTAAATCATCAATAGGTACGCACACATACGTCTACTGATACTCACACGCACACACACACACGCATACACGCATACATATATATACATACAGATTATATATATTAGGTATGCACGTGCATGTGTGTGTGTGTGTGTGCAGACACACGTTTATACGCATATTTGATTACCTATAAATGCAGACACAGATGATGTCATACATATGCATGCAATGAGACACAACACACACACACACACACACACACACACACATATGCATGCATGTGTGTTCAGTAAAGAGTCTTCTCTGAGTTGTGGAGACCGAGAGAAGCCTAAAGTAATATGTGGTGGTGGTGGTGGTGGTGGTGGTTCTAGATGAAGTAGAGTGTTGCCAGTAAGCTGCAAAGGGTATTGTGTACCCAGGGTTTTATTTCTGGATAAATAGATTCCACAATATAATATAAACAATGGTAGAAATGAAGTGAAACCGCATTGGAGATGGCGGTGTGGTGGTGGTGGGAATGCAGCAGGATTAACAAGGGTTATGGGGGTGGGGGGTATTGTTACTATCTGGGTAGGTAAAGGGGTATTGTTGTTATCTGGGTAGGTATATGTGAGGATCAAAGAGACAACACAAGGAGAAGTATGTGAGAGGACTTTGAAGTGTGTGCATGTGTGTGTGTGTGTGCGTGTGTGTGTTTGCGTGTGTGTGTGTGTGTGTGTGTCTGTTTGTGCATGTAACACTTTATAGAGAAAGTGCTGATGTATTTCATCTCCAAAGAAAACATTGATTCTAAACACACTCACACACACACACACACACTCACACACTCTGCTTACTCCATAAATAAATTATACTAACGACATTGATCTCTAATTATGGAACACTTTTTGAGGAGTGGGGGGGGGAGGGGCACTTGTGCCTGCATCCCCCTCCCTGTGTCGTCTCTGCCTGTCTACTTTCCTCTCCTTTTTCTTCCCAGTTTACCATTTCTTGATTCCATTCTCACCACAAATCTCCCACTGCCCCTTTCAAATCCATCAACCAATTCCTTCTCTATTCTTTTTGTTGCTTCCTCTTTTCTTTTTTCTTTTGCTTCTTTCTGTTACTAGACTGCTGCCATGCTGGGGCACCACTTTGAAGCATTTTTAGTCCAACTTCAGTACTTAAAAAACAAACAATAAAGAGAGAAAGAGAGAGAGAGAGAGAGAGAGAGAGAGAGAGAGAGAGAGAGAGAGAGAGAAGGGGAGAGGGAGAGAATTGATCCCAGTATTTGAGACTTTATCGATTCCAGAAAATCCAAGGCAAATTAGAACTTGGTGTGATTTGAACTCAGAATGCAGAGACTTGGACCGAGTAAAAACTCAACTTATAACACCC
>NC_068993.1:63498405-63500276 GCF_001194135.2 Octopus bimaculoides | reverse complement strand
CCCCCCCCCCACACTTTCTGTATCAGATAATGATTATTTCGCACAATACAAATGTAAGTGTCGCTAAATTAAAAATCATTTGGCTCGTTACATGAAGTCTTTTAGCAACCAAATGAAGTAATGCCATTGATTCTCAATACCTGTTTGATATTCTTGACACTGTCCCCAGACAGGAAGTGATCAATCAAAGACTTCCTTCTGGTCTTAGACTCTCACAAGAAGTAAAAAACAAAATATAAAAGAGGAAATAAAAAAATTTAAAAAAATATAAGTCAGTGCAGCAGCCAAAACCTGTTGGTGGTCTAAGGGAGGATCATCCCCCTTCCCCCACCGCCACCTCCGTCTGCCTGTTCTGGAAGGAATACATTAAAGGGACAGACTATTCAAAAATACAAAGCCTAGGGAAAAAAAACAACAACAATGACAATAACATCACCATGGTGATGAGGACTGTGACTGGCGGACATGATAGATACAACAATAACAGCAACAACAACAAAGTGGTTGATGTTTTTTCTTGGAGGTGGTGGGGCTGGTGATGGGGAAAGGGTCTTTTGACAGATTTTCTTCTGAACCAGATTTCAAAATATACCAGAGATAGCAGCGAGAGAGAGAGAGAGAGAGAGAAAGAGAGAGGGGAGAGAAAATGTAGCTTTCATCATCATCATCATCAGCTGGCAGAATCGTTAGGGCGCCGGGCAAAATGCTTAGCAATATTTCGTCTGCCATTACATTCTGAGTTCAAATTCCACCGAGATTGGCTTTACCTTTCATTCTTTCGGGGTCGATTAAATAAGTACCAGTTATGTACTGGGGTTGATGTAATCGACGTAATCCCGTTGTCTGTCCTTGTTTAGCCCCCTGTGGGCAATAAAGAAATTAAAATATTATTATTATTATTCTCGTCTCATTTTAACCGTTTATCTTCACTGCATAACAGAGTGCAGCTCTGTGCACCTTGGTTACATACAATTTTCCCCTATGGTTTTCTGTTTGCCAGAGTCCCTCTTCTTCTGTAGTATTATGCAATAAGTGTAGTGAGATTAGCGGTGCCATTTTCTGTCTGCTATTTTCTGTATGTTCTAAGGATCCCTGTACACTTGACAACTACCTCATTAGGCCACAGGAGAAAGGGCCACGTGCATTGCATAGCATTCAAAGGATGATGTATGTGGTGATCTCACAGTTCGGATTTAATACGTGATATATGAGTTGTATTCCATGTAGAACATACAGAAAACATGATGCATATTTATTGCGGCTTTTTTTCAACGAATTTTATTCAACAAAACAATAACATTTATCAAAAGCATTTTTAAATGATTATTCCAGAGCATATTCACCATCTACTTCAATTGCTGCTTGGCGTTTTGGTTAAATTGGCATTTTGTTAAAATTTTTTGTTGAATAAAATTTATTGAAAAAAACCCACAATAATTATGCACCAACCTAATATATATATATATATGCACATACATGCATATATATAGATGCATAAACATATATATATATATGTATATAAACATGCATCTACATGTATGTATGCATAGATAGATGCGATGCAACCATGTCCTATTCCTGTATTCTTGTAAGCAGGAACAGATGCAGTACATCCATTCATATGTATTCATCATGTTAATCTCAACACCATCTTTTTTAATTGGATTTACTCTTTTTTGTTATTGTCGTCATCATCAGCATCATCATCATCATTAGCATCATCATCAGCATCAGCATCACTACTGTTGCTGTGCTTATTTGACTTTTGCTTTGCTCCACTTCCCTCCACCTACTCCCCTCCCACGAACTTCTTTTCTTCTTCCTCCCTTCCTTTCTTACTTTCACTTTTCATCATTCGCTCACTCCCCCCC
>NC_068993.1:63493790-63498156 GCF_001194135.2 Octopus bimaculoides | reverse complement strand
ACTGTTTTTTTTTTTACTTGTTTTTTTAATGTTTAATTGCTTTCTTATGTAGAGAGAGAGAGAGAGAGAGTTTGGTAATTCTTTCTAAGACAGAACAGAGCATGAGATGCTGTAACATTCATGCCTGTCTCGAGAGCATCAATAACAAAGTGGAATACACCTGTTGTTGTTGTTGTTGTTGTTTAACCCCAGGTCAGCCCTGATCCAGCAGACTTGTTATCAAAAGTATTCTTCAATATGTCTTTCCTTTCTCGTTGTCGATCCCCCCTCCCAGTCAAATCAGATCTAACAAACCCCATGTTCAAAAACATTCCAATTGTGACCATCTCAACTTGTTTTTGCAGACATAATACGCATAAGATGTCCTTCTCTTTATTGACCCCGAGTCAGACACAATTCTAAAAGAGGAGCATAAAGCTGATTCAGTCAGGCCCCCAGTACATTACTGATATTTATCAGCCTAGAAGAGAGAGAGAGAAAGCAATATCAATCCAGTTGGATTCCAAATCAGAACTGAATACTTCCAAAACTCGATTATAATATCAATAATAAGATTAACACTTGTGCTTCTTTTATTTGGTACTCGTCTCCTGAAGAGGAAGACGAGTACCTACATTCTATGAGGCAAGTTTGATATCTATTTAGAGATTTCTCTCTGCATGAAACCAATGGTAGTCCTCTGCATGAAACCTATGGTAGTCCTCTACAAATAAAGAATATTTATCTACCACTGGTTGTTGAACACTCATTCTCACTGTTCAATAGAAGCGTGTGTGTGTAGATACATACATACATAGAGGGATGTCTGTGTAGCCAAGAAGTTCAATGAGCTTTTGACGCTGATTTAACTACCATTTCTTGCAAGCTGAAATCCTCACATGGAAGCTACTTCATTGACTCACAGGAGTAAAGTGTGTATTATGTAGACAGGTGAAAGTGAAAAGAGGAATTGGTGAACATCTGGGTTTGTTGTTGGAAGTTGTTTTCGAAACAAGGAAATAACCATCATCTGGGACTCCATCAACCTGGCTCTTGGCATCGCTCCAGACTCTCTCTCTCCATCCACGCAAATGCATACAGGATGTTTTCTCTTCAGGATGTTTGCTCTTTGCAAAGGGTTAAACAAATACAAAAGGATGGTGGAAGAAAAATAGTTTATAAAAGAATAAATTCTAAACCCTCAGCATCAATCAGAAAGGGATCTTCGCATCTTGTGATTACTGTATCCATCTTATGTAAACAGTAGAACGTAGTACACTCTCTCACACACACGTGTATGTGCACACACACGTGTATGTGCACACACATGTACACAAACACACACACATCTGAGAGAAGGGCTGAAACCAAAACAATAAATAAATCAAATATAATAATGGAAACACACACACACGCATGCATGCACACGTGCGCACACACATGCATGCGCACACACGTACATACACACACACATATGTACGCACATGCATCTTTTATCTTTTCTCTTGCTCCAGTCATTTGACTGTAGCCATGCTGGAGCAACTTCCTCGAAAAATCTTAGTCAAGCAAATTAACCCCAGTACTTAATGTTTCTGCTTTTTGTATTACTTATACCCCACCCCCTGACTGTTCACTATGGGTAGGCCCTCCCTCTCTTGTTCCAACTGTCTCCCTAACTCTCTCCCACCGTCCTCTTCTTCCTCATCCCCCTACGGCACCCAAGTATCCCCTCAACAGTAAAAAGAGCCACCTCTGTCCTTCTGTCAAACTCTAACCTCTCAGTTCCACTCCCCCTCTCTCTCAGCTGACGGGGTCCTTGCCTTCTGAGCCCATGGGTGCTAGTGCCATGTAAAAAGCAACCAGTACACTCTGTAAAGTAGTTGGCATATTAGGAAGGGCATCCAGCCATAGAGACCGTGCCAAAACAGATAATTGAAGCCTGGTGTAGCCCTCTGGCTTGTCAGCTCCTGTCAAATCCTCTAACCCATGCCAGCACGGAAAATGGACATTGAATGATGATGATGATGATGATGATGATGCATGTACCTTAAACGTATTTACCAGCTAGAATCAACATGGCACAGTGTGTGAGTGACCAAGCTGCACCTTTTGAGTCAAAGCCACAATTCACCTGATGGGCTTCTATGTACTTTCCATGGACCAGTCGGAGGCCATGGAAAACAGCATTTGCCTAAAATGCCACAAATTTGGATTAAATCTGGACCTTGTGTTTGTGAAGGGAGCTTCTTAATCAATTGTGTGTGCATGTGTGTGTGTGTGTGTGTGTGTTATATGAGAATGCATTTTGGGTGTAAAATGTTCATTAGTTTTAGAAAAACCCTAAACTAATGAATTAGAGTTTGAAACCAGAACTCTGCAATAATGTGTGTGTACAGGTGTAAGTATACACACCCACAAACATACATTCAGACACACACACATGTGCATATGCAAGATGCACACGAAATATGCACATGGACATGCAAATGTGCACATAGATAGATAGATAGACAGACGGACGGATGGACAGACAGATAAATAGATAGATGGTTAGATAGATAGACAAATAGACAGACAGTCAGATAGATAGATAGAGAGAGAGAGAGAGAGAGAAAGAGAGAGAGAGAGAGGTAGGTCGGTAGATAGATAGATAGATAGATAGATAAACAGGCAGCAGACAGACAGATATAGAGAGGGCCTTATATATGGATGAAAATAGATTAATTGACAATCTATAAATATAATTAGCCTAACGCATGAGTGGGTGTGTTCTATTTATCTAATTGTTTTTGAATCTACACACTCACACAACTGCACAAATTTATATACACACACCTACACAAGTATACGGATTCACCCTCACATACATTCTACATTTCCATGTACCCATATAAATATACCCCTATGGATTAATTACCTTCTCAGTTGACTGGCAATAACGGTTAATAAGTGTGTATGGCGCGATCTTTTATTTTTCTTTCACAAACCAAAGAATATCACTTACCAATTACCTCACTTCATCTTTTCTACATTGTTTCGCAGACTGTTTGCCAAATAAAAGACTTCAGAATGTAACAAACATGTTTCCCAAACCAATACAGGCATTTAAATACCAAAAATAATAAAACCTGTCAGCATCCTCTCAGAGAATTTGAGAAGTTCTTAAGGCGGCATCTCAGTTTGGAAAATGGCAGAAAAAAAAACTGACTTTTCATAAACAAATAAAATATGCAATAAAACTTGGTTTTAAGGCATAAAAAAGTTATTTTAAATTCTTTAAACTAGCAGAAACACTACCTTATGGCTCTGATTAGTTTTCTGCTAGTTTTTAGGAATAAGAAATAGATTTTATATATGTGCTTCCTAACCACATTGTTCTGGGTTCAGTCTCACTATGTGACACCTTGTGCATGTGTCTTCTACTATAGCCTTGGACTGACCAAAGTCTTGTGAGTGGATTTGGTAGGTGGAAACTGAAAGAAGCCTGTCATGTGTGTGTGTGTGTGTGTGTGTGTCTTTGTGTCTGTGTTGATCCCCCAGCACTGCTTAACAACTGGTGTTGGTGTGTTTACGTCCCTGTAACTTAGCAGCTCCACAAAAGAGACTGACAGAATAAGCAGCAGGCTTAAAAACAAAAGGTAGATTCATTTGACTAAAATGCTTCAATGCCCCACTAACAAGGCCTTGGTTGGTCAGCAGAAAACACTGGCCCAAGGTGCCACGCAGTGGGACGGAACCTGAAACCATTTGGATGAGAAGCAAACTTCTTACCACATGGCCACTCTTGTCCTTCTGTGCCCGAAACAAATAAAAAAGGGACCAAAAGTGCATCACTTTCAACAAAGAATTTTCCAGTTGTTTCATCAACTGAACTCAACTGGCTGAGTATCCCTCAGACTTGTGGACTCTTCACAATTCCTCAAGCAGACCGTCATCTGAAGGTCTTCCGTATAGTTTCTGTTTTGCCAAATTCACTCTTAGGGCTTACTTGGGGCTATGGTAAAAGAAACTTGCCTAAGATGTCATGCTTGGAAATTATAATACTGACCAGAGAGAACACCATGGTTAAGAGTTCGAATGTGATGCACTCTTTTACATGCCACCTGCACGGAAGCCATTCAACTGCTTTGGCAACGATCACACTCGGATGCCAGTCATCGAATTTGATTTCGATTTCACTTGCCTCAACAGGTCTTCACAAGCAGAGTTTAGTGTCCAATGAAGGAAAGGTATGCATAAGTGGGCTGGTTACACCCCTGGCATAGGCCATGGGTTATGGTCTCACTTGGCTTGCCAGGTCTTCTCAAGCACAGCAGATTTCCAAAGGTCTTGGTCACTAGCCATTGCCTCGGTGAGGCCTAATGTTCGAAGGTCGTGCTTCACCACC
>NC_068993.1:63490163-63493236 GCF_001194135.2 Octopus bimaculoides | reverse complement strand
AGAGAAAGTCAGAAAATGTAAAAATATTAGAAAGCAAGGGGTGCAGGGTGCCCCACCTAGATTAAATGGTTTACGAAGCAGACTAAGAACAACAAAGTCGAAGTTAGACAGTTTTTTTGAAAGCCTAACTCACTGAGACGAACCACTGAACCTAACGATCATAATGAAGACGTCAATTATGAGTGAAAACAGGACCAGCAGCTGCGTGTTTAGGGATTGATGATATAAAATAACAGCAATGAAACAGTAATTTCATCTCCTGCAGGCTGGGCAGGGAGACCTCCTCTACATTGTTGACTAACCTGCTAGAAATAGCAGTCAGATCTCCTTTAAGTCACATCATCATCATTTAAGTGTGTTTTCTATGCTGGCATGGGTTGGACGGTTTGACAGGATCTGGTAAGTCAGAAGACTGCGCCAGGCTCTACTGTCTCCTCTGGCATGAATTCTATGGCTGGATGCCCTTCCTAATGCCAAATGCTTTGAAGTGTACTGGGTGCTTTTTACATGGCACCAGCATCAGTGCTTTATATGTGGCACCAGCATTTGTAGGGTCACCCAGTAACTTAAAAAAAAGACCCCTAGACTGAGGGCAGGAGGGAGTATTGAGGGGCAGAAATAAGTAACTTGCCATAGAGAAGAAATATGGCTGCTTCAGAGAGAGGGGAAAGGGGGGGAGGGAAAGAGAGAGAGAGAGTGAAGCTCTGATGGGGTGGACATCCATGGTACAGGTGGATGGAGATGGAGAGGGTGAGTGGGTGGGTGGGTGTGGGAATTGCAAAATTGTGAGAGGAAAGTGTGAGGTGGAAGGGAGTATGTGGGGAGTAGGTACAGGTAGTGAGAGGGGTACAGTGCTATGTTTAAGGGATGAGGAATTATTTACATTATTTACATTCGACGGATATTTGTCCTCATCTTGTTTGTCGTTAACACGTTTTGGCTGATACACCTCCAGCCTTCATCAGGTGTCTTGGGGAAATTTCAAACCTGGGTTCTCATTCCTAAGGTATTTTTCAATGTTGTTTATTATTATTATTATTATTATTATTATTATTATTGTTAAGGTTAGCATTATGTTTTGAGTTCAAACCCCACAGAGGTCAACTCCACCTTTCATCCTTTCAGGGTTGATGGAAATAGGTCCCAGGTTCCGTTCTGTTGTAATAAGCCCCACCCCACCCCCACCGAATTTCAGGTTTTGTGTCTACAATAGAAACGACTGTTGTTGTTGTTGTTGTTGCTGCTGTTGCTGTTATGAATGTCGATGGGACTATTCCTCGTTAGTGAATAATGTATCTTGCAGCACTGGGAACACGTTAACGAGAAGGTAGCAGTCTCTGTCATTATTACCATCATCGTCATAGTTACCAGACACTGTCATCATCATCATCAATGTTGTTACATCGCCTACTGTGTGTTGTCAGCATCACATCATTTCATCACCTGGGATGAAATTATTAGTGGAGTGGGGGGGCGATGGGGGGTGGAGCTGCAGACTCCATCAGTTTCAAGTAGGGAGATAAAGACGGGGGGGGGGATGAGAGGGAAGGTAGGGGGGGAATGAAAGAGTAAGAAGAATGAGGTGAGAGGGAGGGGTGGAGAAAGGATGGTAGGGATGAGGGAAAGGGACAGAAGGAAATGGTAGGGGGGGAAGAGGAGGAGAAGGGGAAAGACAGAGAAAAGGGTTGAGAAGGAGAGTATGAGAGGTAAAGCAGCAGGGAGAGAGGAGATGAAGAGAGAGAGGTGGAGGAATAAGAGAATAGAGAGAGAGAGAGTGATAACAGAAAGAGAGGAGAGATGTCAAAGAGAAAGAGTGAGATTTGTTGGTTTAGAGATGGTGAAAGATGATGGAAATGAAGGAATTGAAAGAGAGAGGAAGAATGGGAGAGAGAGAGAGAGAGAGAGGAAGAATGGGAGAGAGAGAAGAAGAATGGGAGAGAGAGAGGAAGAATGGGAGAGAGAGAGAGAGAGGAAGAATGGGAGAGAGAGAGAGAGAGAGAGAGAATGAAGTTAAAGGATTAGAGCTCTGCACCATGTGACCCATAATTCTGTCACACAATGTTCATTATGCCGTTGTTGAAGGAATTTATTTTAAACTTTAATAAGTGATTTGGCATCCTTAGCTCTAACAGGAGAACATGAAACGGAGCAGAGATCATAGAATTGACTTCCAAATAAAAGGAACTTCCTCAGAATCCTTTTGGCATCTGTTTTCAGATTATAGACACAGTCAGCTTACCATTTATTTATGTTCTAACCTAGAGATAAAATTTAAATGATGGGAGAGACATCCAGGTCATCAGAGCTACAGAAGTTGACATGGATCATAATCTGATATCAAAATTAAGACTCAAAATTAGAAATTAGAATTTTCAATGCTTCAAATAATTTGATGTTGCAAAGTTTAAGAAAATCTCTGTCGGGCAAGAGTTACATGAAGACTTGAATTCTTCAGAAGATGCCACTGAAGGGGACATCTTCAAAGAAAACATGTTTTTACTGAATTTCAAAACAAGTATTTAAGAATTACAACATTTAAAAGCATGAATCTGTTTGGCAAATAAATATAGTGCTTCTTATTCTGGGGAAAAAAATCCTACATGAAAAAAAAAAAAACTGTCAAAACAGAAATTATTGCCACAACATAAAATTGATAAATGTAGAAAAGAAAATGAGAAATGGTGAAGATAAGTGGAGGAAAATATGAAACATAAGAGGAACATGTGTAGTTAATGTTGTTTAAATTCCAATGGGAAGCCTTGTTTCTGGGTTAGAAACCAGCTCTTTTTTTTTTATTGGTGAGGAATTTAAAAAAAAAAAACAGAACGTATTTCATTTTGTCTCTCATAAAACACACACACACACACAACCAATTCCCAATGCTTTTTATCTGCTTTTTTCTCTTTTTTAATCTTTTCTTCACCCACAAAACTCATCTTTACCGTTTACATAAAAATCAAGAAACTCTTTTCATTTTTCTCATTTACTCACACTATCTTTTCGCTTTCTCTCTCTCTCTCTCTCTCTCTCTCTCTCTCTCTCTCTCTCTCTCTCTCTCTCTCTCTCTCTCTCT
>NC_068993.1:63485669-63489910 GCF_001194135.2 Octopus bimaculoides | reverse complement strand
GTGTGTGTGTGTGTGTGTGTGTGTGTGTGTGTGTGTGTGTGTGTGTGTGTGTGTGTGTGTGTGTGTGTGGTATGTAATGAAGTAAGAAGCTTAACAAACTCAACTTGTCTTTTTTACAAACTATTATATCTACAACTTCTCAAAATGAACAAACCAATAATAATAATAATAATAATAATAATAGGCACAACCAGGAAAGTATTTGATAGTTGGAAAAGAAAACAGGTAGCATGGTACCATAGGCAGTAAGTAGCAAGCCCACTTTTCTTTTTGGTGGTGGTGGCGGTAGCAGTGGTTATGAGTTTATAAAATTAAGCATTTATTCTTCTTCTCAGCCAAGACTCACCCCTCCATGTTTTTATTGATAACCAGTTGACTCATAAGATCAAAAAGTCTCACCGTCCTTGCCCAACATGAAAGCTCGGCCTGTTGGAAATAGCAAACAGACATGTACACATTGGATAATGTAGTCCTAGATATACAAGTATTTAACATGGTCACAACTGGAACATTTTTGATCATAATTCTGCTCCACGTGGACTCACCTAGGGTTGAACAACAACAACAAAATATCATTGAACTCTGCAAATATTCCCTGAAGAGGAATCAATTCTGAAATTGATGTTTGGCAATGTTCACTCTCTCTCTCTCTCTCTCCCCCCACACATACACACACACACAAAGCTAGACATTCCTGGGTGTATGTTCCTGAATGGTTTGTTCTGGAATTGTGAGATCAAAACCTAAACAATTCCATCATGCTCTATAAACGTAAACCATTACAAAACATGGAAACAGTTACATTCGTTTTTTTTTTGTGTGTGGTCGCTGCTGCTGCTGCTGCTATTATTACTACTGCTACTACGAAGTACCAAAGTAATTCCTCAGACGTCACTCCCTGGTCACTGGTACTACAGTTGTAGAGTTCACCATTATTTCTGTGAAGAATCAGACACCAAAGTTGTAGAGCAGACATCAGACAAAATACTTTGAGACCCAACAACACATATACTTGTGTGTAAGTGTTTGTATACATATATATACGTGTGTGTGTGTTAGCATGTGTGTGTATATACATATATGTGCATATGTGTGTGCCTATATATGTGTGTGTATATATATATATATATAGATGTATGTGTGTATATTCTAAGATGATAATAATAAAATAAGCTTAATAGAATTGTGTGTAATTAATTGTTAATATGATTGCTATGATGGTATTGTAATTTTTTATTAGCAGCACAACAACAACAACAACAACAAAACTGAAACGAAAGCAGTCAAAGGGACAGACACAGACATGAATAAACTTTGATCTCTTACATTATATGAATATTACACACACACATACACACACACATACACACACATACACACACACATACACACACACACGTATATATATATATGCCTATGCTCATATATACATAACGTTTATGAGAGTTGGTAGGTTTTGAAAAGATTAGCTAACCATATTCATTTGAGAGCAGCCTGAGGGGGAGAGAGAGGGGGGAGGGAGAGGGAAAGGGAGAGAGAGAGAGAGAGAGAGAGAGAGAGAGAGAGAGAGAGAGAGAGAGAGATTGCCTCTGCTTTCAGTTGAATAAAACCGAAACATTTCTTTAAGAGAAATATGTTTGAAATTGTTTATATTTAAATGAAAACATTCCATCATAAATTTATATAAGAATATTTTGTTCCAAACACTGACTGAACCCTTTCAAAATTAAATTTCTAATGAGTAAACTGCTTGTATGATTCAATTAAATTTTTTGATATAATCCAGATTTTGGAGGGCTTTAGTATAAGATTTGTAAGTTTATATAAGGATATGCATACATCTATTGGTAGATATTAGGTTACTGGTCTGGTGTAGAATTTGGATTATATATTGGTTCCATTCCTCAAGAGGATTGCATCAAGGATGCTAACAAGAATGAGAGGAGGGAATATACTTAACTTATGGCATTATGCTAAATCAACGGGTGCCATGGGACGAGGGATCCCATTGGAATTGGATGAAGATGGTTTGAGGGTCAGTCCCACTTTTGAGCAGACAGCTTGTCACTGCAGAGACTGATAGAGTGAAGGCGATCAGGTTGGCTGTGAAGGTGGTTGTGTATCAGGAAATCTGGATGGGGTTAGGGTTACCAGGAGTAATGTTAACTGGACACAGTGGCTTGATCAATCTCAGCTGGGCGACCTGGGAGTGGGCATCTGGTGTTCAACAACCTGAAACCCCTAATGACCCTCAGGAAATAACACTGATGATGTGTCCAAGTGACTCACACCAATATAGATAGGAGTGGCAGTGTGGTAAGTAGCTTGCTTACCAACCACATGGTCCCCCCCCCCCCGGTTCATGTCACCTTGGGCCAGTGTCTCAGGTTTCCATACTTATCAACCTTTTCTCTTTCTTTCATGATGATATGTTGATCGCCAGGCACTGCCGTGTCAATCATTAGGGACTTGTTTGTCCCTGCTAAACGTTACTCTATCCGGCCTTCAGTGCTCTAACACCTTTTCTGTCTGGAAGTCAAATTCTCAGAACTGACCATGTAATTCCTAAGGCCAACAATTTGGGGGGAGGTGTAAGTCTGACCAAGATCATCTTTGCTTTTCAATCTTCTGGAGTTGATAACCTAAAGTGTACCAGTCATCTACTGGGGTCGATACACTCAACTGTTCTTCCTTCCCTGAAATTATCGGCCCTCTACCAATATGAGAAATATTATTATAACTGTTATTTAGAAGTCATCTTTATTATTACAATTAATATTGTGCCTTCCCCCAAAAGCCCCTCAAACTCTATGACGACAGGAAGAAGAGGGAGAAATGGGGGGGGGGCATATGCATCTTAGCCTTGACTCCCTACATTTAGGAAATGATTTATTTATTTATTTATATATAATTTCTTTCTTTCAGTAGACAAACCAAAACAGGTCCTTAGGGAAGAAATTAGGTTAGATTGCAAGTCTCAGCAGGCAGAGAGAACTGGCAGCGAAATTCTTCCTTCTCTTTCTTCCAACTGTGACCATTAATACCACAGACTGTAGTGCACACACGCACACACACACACACACACACACACACA
The DNA here is from genome assembly GCF_001194135.2 of Octopus bimaculoides. NCBI lineage: Eukaryota > Metazoa > Mollusca > Cephalopoda > Octopoda > Octopodidae > Octopus > Octopus bimaculoides. Next base: position 63,486,816 of record NC_068993.1, on the reverse strand, counting down.
CACACACACATGCTCTACTTTCTCTTTCTTCCATTTCATACACACAGACTCACTCTTGTAAGCTCTCTCACAAGCAAGCACCCACATACTTGGGACATGTATACCCTCACTTTTATAAGCTCCCATTCTCACATGCACACACACACACACACACACACACACACACACACACACACACACACACACACACACACACACACTTATAGCAGAATTAATGGGATTTTGTCTGAGACTTATGGAATTAAATCACCTCACTTCCTTTATATCGAATAAATATTTTTGTTTCAAGAAACGTTGTTGTGGCTGTTCTTAGAGAAGTGGAAGATAAAAATGGTAGTTCCAGGCCAAAGAGTCAGTTGTGAGAGAGAAATGCTAACGTGATTGATTAAATACAGTATTTGATTCTGTTCTCGTATATTTTTGAGTTCAAATCTCACCATTCATCCTGCTGAGATTGTACCAGACTTGAACTGGAATCAATTTCAGCTGCTAAATCTCATTTTTCTTACAAATTCACACCCAACAAATTCTCTTTTTTATATAATTAGAGTGGTGAGTGCTACAGAGCAAAAACCAAGAAAGAGATAAGATTTCAATTCCCAGTTGGAGCCTTTTCGTTTCATTTACTGGAAAACAATCAAACATCTCAACATTCCATTTCTACCCCTCTAAAGGGACCTAGTCCAGATAAATTTATTATCTTAGGTGCAGGCATGACCCCGTGGTAAAGAAGTTTGCTTTGCAATCCCATGGTTCTGGATTCAATCTCATTTTGTGACCCTTTGAGTATCTTCTCCCATAGCCTTGGGCTGACCAAAGTCTTGTCAGTGAAATTAGGTCATGGGAAAGTGTGTGTGTGTGGAGAAGGGATGGCAGAGTGAAGGTGTTGAATAAAAATACCTGGTGGTATTTGCTTATGTCTCTGGCATCTCAGTCAACTTTGCTTTCTTCTCACCAGAGTCAATAAAATAAGCACTGAACGGCTAAGTAATGGGGACATAAACACACCAACACCAGTTACCAAGCAGTGGTGGGACACTAAGCCTCAGGCTGACCAAAGCGTGTCTGTGGATTCAGTGGGTGGAAACTGAAGGAATCCTTCATGTATGTATCTATGCGCTTGTGTGTCTTTGTGCCTGTTTGTCCC
>NC_068993.1:63484793-63485055 GCF_001194135.2 Octopus bimaculoides | reverse complement strand
CTCCTCCTCCTCCTCCATCTTCTTCTCCCCCCCCATTAGCTTAATCAACCTCATCAGTCTTATGTCATCATTATAACAATCACCACCATCATCATCGTCATCGTCATTGTTGACAGCAAACTCCAGGTTATAGGATACAATCTCCTCTTCTGCTCCTGGCTGATTCTGTAAAGGATGAGAAGAGAGAGAGGGGAGGAGAGGTAGGGGAGAGAGTGAGGGCATTATTACACCCCCCCCCGGATCTCACCTCCACCACCATCCC
>NC_068993.1:63484484-63484783 GCF_001194135.2 Octopus bimaculoides | reverse complement strand
ACACCACCCCCCCCCGGATCTCACCTCCACCACCATCCCCACCTCCTACTACTGACACAATCCTCTTTCATACAATTCATTCTCTCTGTCTCTTTCTCTACATCTTCACTCCTCCTCCTCCTCCTCCGCACTCTGTTGAAGGCAGGTGGAGACCAAATTACTTGATGATGGGCGATGGAGGGTCGAGATTCTTCAGTAATTAATGCCTAAACAGATGAGAATCAAAACCCATCTTCCTCCTCTCCCTTCCTCATCTACCCCATTACACACTCTCTCTCTCTCTCTCTCTCTCTCTCTCT
>NC_068993.1:63478278-63484466 GCF_001194135.2 Octopus bimaculoides | reverse complement strand
CTCTCTCTCTCTCTCTCTCTCTCCCTCTCTCTCTCTCTCTCTTCCACTTGCCAAATTTTTCAAATAATTCCTTAATAGACAAATATTTCTGCTTGTAGCTTTCATTGTTCTGCTAAGTCTTTGACAGATGATGGGGAAAGAACTTCGTTCCACGCACCTCAACCTACTCCTCTCTGCCCAAACTAAAAAACAAAATAATTTACTCTAAACATTCAACTCTTGTCATCAATTCTTCATTGAAACTTCCCTTCTTCTTAATACAATCAACAGCCCTTTAAGAAGCTCCTCCCCACCACTGGCCAGGTTGATATAGGACTCAATCTGGGTGACCATGTACTCACCAAACATTCCTAGTCTAAGCAGTCAGGGATTCAACTCTTCATCGCTCTCTGATTCAGGTTAGTATTGTGGAATAAAGGTGAAGGCACGTGGTTTGGTGGTTAGGGTATCCAGCTTACAATCATAAGGTTGTCAGATCAATTCCCAGCAGTGCATTGTGTCCTTGAGCAAGACACTTTATTTCATGTTGCTCCAGTCCACTAACATGGTAAAAGAGTTGTATCTGTATTTCAAAGGGGTCAGCCTTGTCACACTCTGTGTCACACTCTTAATTTCCCTGAGAACTACATTAAGGGTCCACGTGTCTGTGGAGTACTCAGCCACTTACACATTAATTTCACAAGCAGGTTGTTCCGTTGGTTGGATCAACTGGAACCCTCTTCATCAGAACCGATGGAGTGCCATTTGTAGAATAAAAGTATGTTTAGCACCTTGTGGAACATATACAAAGCCTCTAAGCTCGTTTACTTTACACAGCTGTCACCAGGTACTTATAGACTTTAATCTGCAACTGGTTATGGGGCCCTGGTTTTGGAGTTCCATGGTTTTGAGAGGAGGGGAATCTACTCTTAACAATTATCGTTTCCAGGTCTACACTAACCTGAAGAATTAATTAGCATATTGCCGTGGTCGATGCCAGTGCCGCCTGACTGGCTCTCGTGCTGGTGGCTTGTAAAAAGCACCCACTACACTCTCAGAGTGGTTGGCATTAGGAAGGGCATCCAGCTGTAAAGACCTTGCCAAATCAGACTGGAGTCTGGTGCAGTCTTCCAGCCTTGCCAGTCCCCAGCCAAACTATCCAACCCATGCCAGCATAGAAAAACGGACATTAAACGATGATGATGATGACAATTAAAGCTTGCCTTCCTATGCATATGAAGGCTGAATCTTGAGGACTCTGTTGAAAGGAACCTCTATGGTTTAACGGAGAGAAACGAGGCAAAGCAAACCTGTTGGTCATCCACTGCATCTGTCCCCATCCCCGGTCATCTTGACCGAGTCATGCCACCGGACTGGTCATGGATGAGAGAGTGAGTTTTGCAGTGCACAATGGTTCTTCACTTCAAACCAGGTCGCTGCATAAGGCACCACTCTTCCTTTAGGAAGATTAGACGGTCTTCATTGCTCCGATGCATGAACAGGCTTGTCACTCCTTTATCTCTGTAACTACTACTACTACTACTACAATTACTATCACACCTTTATCAGCTGATAACCAAAGCTATTAGCACACCACCACAGCTCCTGTTGCACCTTTGCAAGTCGTGGGAAGGCCATCGAGCTGTGGGAAACCGTGTCAAAACAGACAGTAGAGCTTGATGAAGTCCTGTGGTTTGTCAGCTCCTGTCAAGCAGTCCAACCCATGCCAGCATGGAGAAACATGTTAAATGATGATGACGATAATGATGATGAACTTAATGCATGGAATACAGCAATATTCTCTATACACAAGCACACACGCATGCATGCACGCACACACACACACACACAAACACACACATACACATACACACACACGTGCAAGCGACAATGATTTATAATGAAAAGGGAAGAAAGTTTGAAGAATGGTTTCTTTAGATCCTACCCAGCAGGGAAACCTTGATAAAACTCTTAACCCTATGAACCGAGGATGTTTGATCTGCGCTAGGAATGCATCAGCGGAAAATGTGACATGGCAGAGAGAATAACCATTTGGTTGGAATGGAAATGCAAGGATTCTTTGCAGTTTATTCAACCTGACCTGCTGGGTGAATGGCCTCAGGGCAAAAGCAGCCCCAGGCACAACAAACCTTATTCATCTACACATATATTTTCGTATGTATATATGTATATGCAAGCATGCATATATGTATGTATGCATATATATATATGTATGTATATATATATATATATATATATATATATATATATATATATATATATATGTATGTATGTATGTATGTATGTATGTGTGTGTGTGTATGTATGTATGTATACATGCATTTATGTATGTATGCTTATATATATATGCAACAGAACTAAATCCAGAAGCAGATGGTTGGGATGCAAAGAAATCCTATACAATGTGTTAACCAACGAATATTTAGTCTTAAATACATGTAAGCATGTGTGTGTGTGTGCGAGAGAGAGAGGGAGAGAGGGACAGTGACAGAGAGAGAGGGAGAGAGAGACAGAGACAGACAGAGGGAGAGAGAGACAGAGACAGAGACAGAGAGAAGGAGAGTATGAACAATGCAAGTCAAGTATTTGCGTTATTTTTTGAAAAGCCTTATTTGAAATTTCTTTGGTTAAAAGTTGGGTTCACTGCATCCTGGATTCCATTTGATAGAGAAAAGAATATCGTAAAGGAAGCAACACAAAGATGTGTGTAGGAACGAACAGACACCTAATCCATCATCAGGTTATCCCTGATTCTGACAGATAACAGATGTGTGCACCAGATGACCTACCTTGCCAGGGCTGGGATGTCTACACCTGGTGGCCTCCATGTGTTTGTGAGGGAGAGAGAGAGAGATAGTCTTAATTCAATGTATTGGTAGAGTGTTATATATATATCCCTGTAAATCCGATAGATTTGTAATGTGTGTGTGTGTGTGTGGGTGTGTGTGCGTGTGTGCGTTTTTCGTCATCATTACCATCTAATGCTTGTTTCCCATGGGTTGGATGGTCTCACAGAGCTGGGAAGGCGAGGGGGTGCACAGGGTTCCGTAGTTTGTTTTGGCAGGGTTTCTCTGGGTGGATACCCTTCCTAATGCCAACCACTTTACAGGGTGGACAAGGTGCTTTTTATGTGGCACCAGCACCAATGCTTAGAACTATTTCAGTTTCTGTCAACCAAACCCATTCACCAGGCCTTGGTTGGCTTGGGTCTACAGTAGAAGCGTCACACAGTGGGACTGAACCCAAGAGCACATGGTTGGGAAGCAAGCTTCCTAACCACTCACCCATGTCTGCCCCTAAGATATATATTTCAAGATTTTATAATAAAGAGCTTAATTAATTCTTCGGCTTTTTCCTGCGCCTCGGATATACATATTTACACACACACACACACACACACACATGCACATTTTTGTGTGTGTGTGTGTGAGCGCTGAATAATCATTTAGCTAGATTCTGGTAGTGAAAGCATCAGGGTATCCTCTGAGTTCCCTAAGTACTGTGTGTTTATCTCCGTATAACTAACACTCACGGCCTAGAGTCTGACCTGTATAAGATTAACGAGAGAAACAGTGCTTCTCTTACTACAACCCTTAGCGGAGAGGGGAGGAGGAAGGGGAGGAGCTGAATCTAGTTTGAAGTTCAGGCTGTTGGTGGAAGTGGTTTTTGTGTCTGCCACCGTGTTTATGTTGTTTGTGTGTGTGTGTGTGTGTGTGTGTGTGTGCGAACTGAACTTAGTGTCACAGTCTGTCTCTAATCAGTGATATTTTACTTGGGTTTCGATGCCAGTTTTTAGCGCCAACACATATGGGTGGGGGACGGGGAGGTATGTGAATGTGTGTGTTTGTGTGTGTATAATAAACAGTTTTTCTTTTAGTGTGTGATACAATTATTTTTTAACTTTCTATTAAAATGTAAACTTTACTTGTTCCAATTCCAGACAAGACATTCCTTGAAGCTTGCAAAAAATTTCAATCCAAATATTCTTAAGTCTATTCTAAGATTAAGTTTTATAAGAAATTTTGGTAAATAAATTGATTTCTGGCATTGAAACACAATAAAAAAAAAAGAAAAAAGCCCACAAATTTGTAGAGATGTAAATATAGTTATTGACACCAGTGTATAGCTGGTATGTATTTTATAAGAAATGCAAAGATGGCAAATAACTGGAGTTCATTTCAGCTTAGCGCTCGGATATTCTACTGTCCTAATTGCGATCTAATATGATCAGAATTAATGCAGTTGTTTAGCCCCAGGTCAACCTGATTGAGCAGACCTAAGTCAATGTTGGATGGCCTCCTCTCGCAGGTGAATCAGGATAAAACAATCCTAAATTAATCAAGAAAGTCTGCTAGATTTTCATGCCTGTTCCCAAAGACTAGGATTCCTGGATGATGTCCTCTACTGTCCATTCTTGTTATCAACAAGGCTTGCTTCACATCCTCTCATTGGTTATTCAGAATTTCTTTGGAAGTCGTAAATACTTTTCTATAGGTTACAAACAGGGAGAAGTGGAATAGGAATAGAAAGTACCTGTAATATAAGTGGGGAAGGATTATCGGTTAATCCCTGACCACAAAAGAATGGAAAATAATTTCAAACCAAAGGAATAAATATTTTTTTTCATCTTACGCAAATGTTTCAAATTGTCCCCTCCAAATGAAAGAACTGTGGACAACAACCTTCCTTCTCAAACTTGATTGTAAAAGAAAAAAGTTACAAAACTAACAAAAACCTCAAAGAATATTAATCTTCTTTCATTTTTTCTTCTCATTTCAGGATACCATGAGGCCAACGCATATTTCAAATGAAACTTTTGGGGGTTTCTTACCTGTCGGTATTTATGGTTGGAGGAAACGCTGTTTATATGCGTTCATTCTGTTACTCATGATCCTTGTTATTATGAACTTGGCCCTTACAGTATGGATTCTTCGAGTTCTAGATTTTTCTATAGTAAGTACCAATTTTATCTCCTTTACCATTCTCTTTTAGTTTTTAAAAATTTTGTTTTTCCACATAGACACTAAATGAACAAGTAAGGTTCACTAATTACGGTACCAAAGCATCATTTTAAGATTGTAGATCCAGTTCCTGGAACAGAAAATGTGTTGTGTCCTTGCACATGGGGCTTTCATTTCCTGTTACTCAACCGAATCTCAGTAGCAACAGTTTAACTTTGCAATGAACTGATATCTCTTCCAGGAGGAAGTTTTGCACTCTCGTTGACTTAATGCTTCATTAACCATGGTAAGAACTCTAATTTGATGGAATGAGATCTTAACTCACTCAGGATTGTTCCAAGATATCAGGATGTGATTTGAGGATAATTTAGCTACTTTAATGAACTGACAGCTGTAAACAATAACAAAACAAGCAAATTTATTATATGGTCAGAAGTTGATATTACACCTAAATACAAAGACTCAGTTTTTATCATGAACATCATTCTACAAGGAATTGGTAAGAAATACCATTAGGTTGCAGTGGTGAGATCAATTCTTCCCCTGCCCTTAAAGTAAAATCCTATTGTAATTATTATTATTATTATTATTATTATTATTACACCAATGATATTTTTTTTAAATCTCATACGAGCATGGAAATAGGATGTTAAATGATGATGATGAGGATGATGATGAAGTTAGTTTAATGCCAGGGAAACTAAGAGTGAACATCACTCTTATGGAGTTTTGGGATTTGAAAATCATTAATTCTTCAATTCGTTGCTGTGAATTGAACTAAACATCTGGAAATTGGTGAAATATTTTTAATCCCTGTCTTAATTGTTATGTTGTGTATTTGTGTGGTTAAATGGTTAATAAATTTGCTTCCAAACAATGAAGTCTTGCATTCAATCCCACAATGCAACATCTTCAAGAAGTGTTGACTAAAGCCTAATGACTAATGTTAATTAGAAAGAAAAATACATAAAGCTTGCTCACGAGATGAACTTTATTTGTTGTTCATAGAACCAGTCTCATCAAACTACGATACACAACATTTGGCTGGGGATTAAGTTAAGGGGACATTTGGGGAACATTCATCTATTTGACTGTAAAGGACTAAGGAAGTAGTTATTATTGCTTTCAAATTCTAGCACAAGGCCAGCAATTATGGGGGAAGTGGGTAAGTCAATTGCATTGACCCCAGTGAGCAACTGGTACTCGTTTTATTGATCCTGAAAGGAT
>NC_068993.1:63465042-63478268 GCF_001194135.2 Octopus bimaculoides | reverse complement strand
CAGCAATTATGGGGGAAGTGGGTAAGTCAATTGCATTGACCCCAGTGAGCAACTGGTACTCGTTTTATTGATCCTGAAAGGATGAAAGGCAACGTTGACTTTGGCAGAATTTGAACTCAGAATGTAAAGACAGCTGAAATGCCACTAAGCACACTTTGCCGAACCTGCAAACGATTCTGCTAGCTTACCACATTAGAGTAGTTACATTCACTGAACAAATGGGACACAGATTGTGAAGAATATTCAGGAGATCTGCTGGAACCACAATGAAATGGACAATGCTGTAATCAAATGACTTCTGACCTCGTTAGATGTGTGACTCTCAGCCAGACTCCTTACTGAGTGAGGGAGTCGATTCTCTGCAACATGGCTTACAGTCGACTGCTTATAGTTGAATTCATGTCTAATGAATATGATACTGCATAAAAAAGTGTATATATTTCTGAGATATTCAATGTTCATGTATATATACATACTTGTAATTAGAGAGAGGGAGAGGGAGAGTTACTTCAGACATGTATCCCCAAATGGGTTCAAAATTTGACTACTACTGTTATATCACTGTTTCCTCCTCCTCCTCCTCCTCCTCCTGTGTTTATAAAAGTGACAGTAAACTGTGCATTATGTGAGTGTCACTGCTGACAGAAATCATATATAAGTTTATGTTGTTAGACAGCAATTGTTGCTGTGTTGTTAGTTTTGAACTGTAGGCAATTATTTGCCCTCCCCACTTATTGCCCCCCTACAATCATAACAAATAACATTTGCATTAATCATTATTGTCCATGACAGCAACATAGATCCCTACCAAAATACCAGAGACACTACATTCACAGTCCCCTCCCTGTAAGGAATATCTTGAAGTACAGGACGCTTAACCCTTCTTCTCAAAGAAAAACAAGGAGAAGAAGAGTGACTAAACCAACTAACGGGCCTTCTCTCCTCTTCCAATGTCTCTTGTTGTCTCAGAAGACAAACATGGAAGTAGTGGAGGTACCTTTACAATGTATTTAGGGATAAAATATTGTGAAAGCAGAGGCGAAGGGCAGGAGTATTGCCACTGACCTTTGTAGGCCTTTCCATAATCTCAATATGACATACCCTAGATGCAGATAGCATTCTTTACCCCACCTTCTGAATTTGGGGTACACTGTTTCAGAAATTTAGAATTAATCCCATATTTATTACCCCAGATAAACAAAATGCCAGGAGACATTGCTGTAAATACCCAACTCATCCTTACTGACTCCGGAAGCCCAATTATTTCAAGTTAGATAAGCCTTTGTTACAATATATTCCTACTCCTTCCTGTCCAGCATCATCTGCCAACAAACACAACAACTCTGTGAGCTTCTTCCATTCTTATTCTACCTCCAAGACTTTCATTATCTTCTATTAAGCTAACAAGACCTCCTTGATAAATAAAACTATTTACACTGAGTAAACAGGCCCATCAACTTCAGCTTATGTATGGTTCTACTGGTAACAATTCAGGGGCACCTTGTTCCCTGTCAATTTGAAGGTTCAATATCAAGAGAAAATGGTGAGTGAAGTAGAACTTACAAACCAAACTCTTGAATTGAATTTTTGTGATGAAATTAGTGATGTGGAGCAAGTACTGTCATATTGAAGAAGCACACTGTGTCACCAGTCAGGCCATCTCAGCTGGATTGCCCCATTGGGTCAATGCATTCGCTGAACATGCCTTGACCATGTGGTTGTTGGCCCTTCCAAATCCCACAAATCCCAGATCATTGTCTTGCATAAATGCGGCTCTGGTTCAGTTCAAAGTGCTGCTTGCTTGTCTCTCAGCCATTCTTTCTTCTGCTTCACATTGATGGAAAGACACCATTTTCCATCACTGGTGATGATGCAGTAAAGGAATTTCCTTTTGTGTCTGTGAGTTGCCTGGCATCGAGGGAGTAAACTGGTTGTGAGAGAGCAGCACTGGAATTCGTCTCTTTCATTGAGAGTGTGTGGTGCCCAAGCACTGAGTCTTCAGATCTTACCTATTAAATGGAACTGACGGGCAATGATTTCATCAGCTGGACCAATTCCCAAGTGGAGCGGCATGGATCCTCATTGATAAGCTCGTTCAATCCTTGAATTGAACAAAACATGCCAAAACATGGAGTCTGTAAGGTCAAATTTCCCATCCTTGAAGCTTGTGCAGTTTTTTCAATAATTGTGCATTTTCTGTGCACAGCACAAATGTTACAAATGGCTTTGCCAGCTTTGGAAACTTGACTGAAAGCAGCAACCAAAAGCCAGTGTCAAAAATGTTCAGTTTATTTTATTTTTATTCTTTGCTTTCATATTACCATATTTTTCATGTTACCATATACATCAGTGTACCAGAGGGAATTTGAACCACAAAAGACAATCACCTCCAAAACAAGAGATTGTCTAAAACACCAAATATAAAACTCGAACCATAACATGCTGAGGTTCAGAGAATCAGTAATGGTGAAGAACATTGTAAAACACACACATAGCTCCCCCCAGGGTCCTACTGCTGAATATCTTCAACTGAAACCTATTTAGGAAGCTGGGTTGATGATGATGTTATATTGAAATAAAAATAAATTATAAGTCTGTTTAATATACATTCAAATAACAGCAACACAAAGAAACTTTTTGAAATACACCAGTCGTTATTTGTGGAAGCTGACAAACGGTAAAGAATGAAGCAGCGTTGCAGGCTGTGTTCTGTTTATGCTCACCAAAGCACTCTTTCACATGGCTTTGCCAGAACATTCAACCGGCTGAAAGCTTTCAGGACAACATTCCCATAGTCTGTACTCTGTTTACAGTTAAAAACCCTCTATGTGTTTGTTTGAGATTATGTTTGTCTTTCCAATATTGATTAAAAACTGGTGTTGGTTTGTTTACATCTGCTTAACTCAGCAGTTTAGCAGAAAAACGATGTACCCTGGCTAATTTGTTTGACAAAACCCTTTAAGATGGCACCCAAGTATGGCTGCATTCCAGTAAATGGAACAAATAAAAGATAAAATATGTAAAGATATATGCATGAAGGCCACAACTTCATTTGAGGCAATGCTGTCATTTTCTGATCATTTTCTGGAAGCAGAATGGAGTTGACTCTTCAAGACAACTGTCCAGATGTAGCAAGGACAGGTGTTCAAAAAGTGACCACCCACACTGATACTTGCCGGCTTTTCACAGCCACAGCCAGCCACAGGTGTCCAGCATATCCTCTGAGGTACTAAGAATCAAGCGGTGCCTGTGTTTGAAGCTTTTTCAAGTGAGGAATGGCCACTGCCACTCTTTAAACAACAAATGCATTTGCCCGAAAAGAAGAACCATTCTACATCATTGGATGCAAACAAAGTCACAGGTGTCACATGGGAGTTTTCCTTCTGGAGAGACGCCAAAACAAGGATTAAGGGGTCACTGGCTCCCAGTTGTTGTTGATTTTACTGAGTCCACCCGCCCTGTGATGGGTTTTTTCTTTTGCTTTGTGTCCTGCAGGGTATCTAATGAAGGCCACCCTCATTATTAAGTAGCTTGTTTGGGTGGCTGGTTTATTCTTTGGCCACGGTATCTTGAAGAAATAGGCTGGAAGGGCCCAGTTGTGCTTCCAGAATCTCAGATTTGATTAGATGGTCATCTTCACATGGCAATTGCATATTGCCAATCCTTGTAATCTCTTTTGGGAGGTTCTGGGTCTTAAGATCAGCCTCCATACATACGCCTATACATGCATACAAGCATACATACAGAGAATTGCTTCAGGTGTTTGTGCACAATATACACAGAGACATATAAATGTGTGTGTGTGTGTGTGTGTGTGTGTGTGTACTGCTTTTAAGACAATATGTAAATGTGTGCTCATAATCCTAAGCTCCCTTTTGCTTATGTTTCTTAAGAAGGAGGATATAATTTAGGAGACAGGTGGCAGGTGAGGACAATAAATATAAGAAATTTATATAAAAACAAAAGCAAATAGGGGTATTTCTGTTTGTATTCTCTCAAGATACCCTAAAAGTAAATAAATAAACTGCTTCCAGGTGGAGCTGGGGAAAAGCGTTTTTGCAGGAGGGGACAACATACAATAAATTTGGTAATATTTTGCCAGAATTCCATGACAACTAAACAACAACCTATTAGTTTGGTAAAACAAATAGGGTTTACCATGGCACTGTTTACAACATCTTGGAAGCAAATTGTATTTATTTTTAGAAGAAGAAGAAGATAGATACATGCATTACGGTGGAGCGTGTAGTTGCTTATTTGCAAATATCTGAAGCATTTTCTATGGAGGTGTACATATCATGGATATAAAACCTTTTTTTAATAGCCTCTTAACTCATCCAGCTTATATATGCCATTGTCATCCAATTAAATGTGTGTGTTTGTGTGTGTGTTGGTTATTTCTAAAGGATATGTGAATGCTTGTAAATAAAACTAGTTGTGTTAATATACATACACATATATACATATATATATTTATATATGTATGTAGGTATATATATATATATATATATATATATATATATATATATATATATATATATATATATATATATATATATATATATATATATATATATGTTTACTTCTTTACACATAGAGTGAGGGAGATATAAACACTTCTATCCACAAATACAACAATACATACACACTTGTTTTACACCCGTCTGGCACCAAGAGAAACTGTTTGGCTGAAATGTGGTTCTAACTTTTACTCAACGCCAGGAATGTTTCGGTTATGTGATGACTTTCAATGTTTGCCAGACTTTTCACTTTTCTTTAGTTTTTTTTGTAATGCTATAAGGGATTATATTTTGTAATGCTATAAGGGATCATATTTTCTTTAAATTATGCCTAATAGCATGTATGCATGAATGCGTGTATTTTGTGATTTTACATACATGCACACACAGATACACCAACTTACATATACATACATACATACATACATACATGTGTGTGTATGTGTGTGTGCGTGCACATCTATGTGTGTATGTATATATTTGTATATGTATATAGATGTGTGTGTATGTGTGTGTATATATATATATACATATATGTATGTATATATATATGTATGTATATATATATATATATACTCACACACACACACACGTGCAGTCACTGAGATTTATGTGTGTGTGTAAGGAGAGTAGGGGCAATGGCAAGCGTTTCTGTTATGTTTAGAAGGATTACAGCCAGGGCCTCTGGGATCTCCTTTCATCAACTTACACACACACACACACACACACATACACACACACACACACACACACACACACCATGGTAAGGACCACAGGAATGTGAGGTATTAGAAATAAAACAAACCATTCACATTCTTCTCAAGACTTTATTCCTGAAGCCTGCCCTGGTAGCTTTGGTATCTTTGCTAGTGTTCTTCAGACATTCTTGGGTCGATATCCACCAGCCCTGGGGGTCGGGTAGGGGATATGGGTGGAGACTACACATTCCCATCGTCATCAATGACGTTCACCGTGCTGTCATTGTTTAGAATATTTTCCCAGTTTTATGGTCACCATGTTATTTGTTGTGTGTGTGTGTGTACATTTGAATAAATGGGGGTTCGTTGTAAGATATTACGGTATTTAAAGGGATCCTGTTTTGGCTCCTACACACCTGCTTCATTCCATCTCCAATTCCAGAGAAGGCTGTGATATGACATGTGAGGAATAATCTCTATTGTGATGACGGTGTTGCCGTGTATATTACTGGTGATTGTGTGGCTTAGTGAACAGGGTACTCATCTCTGGGTAGCATGTCATGACCTTGAGCAAGATACTTTACTTCACCTAGCTCCAGCCCACTCAGCTGGCAAAAATGGTTGTACCTGTAATTCAAAAGGAGCCAGCCTTGTTACATTCTGTGTCATGCCAAATCTCCCTGAGAACTTCATTACACGTGTCTGTGGAGTGCTCAGCCACTTGCATGTTAATTCCATGAGCAGGATGTTCTGTTGATTGGATCTACTGGAAACCTCGTCATTGTAACTGACAGAGCGTCAGTTAATTATTGGTGATTATGGTTGTGACGGTGAAGATGATGATGATGATGCTGACAATGATGGGAATGAGAATGGTGGCTGGAATGGTGTTGGGGCCAGCGTACAGTTTCTGGTGATGCATTCTTGTTGATTACAGGAATTAAATGCTGATGGCAGATGATTATGGTGATATAAGTTGAGGATGATAACAAGGATAATGAATTCTGAATGTGTTTATGAGGTTGTTGTTGTTGTTGTTGGTGGCGGTGGCGGTGGCGGTGGTGGTGGTTGTCATCGTCGTCGTCGTCATTGATATCGTCGTCATTGATGTCGTCGTCATCATCATAATGATGCTTGCTGAGGTGTTGATGTTCAGAATTTAATTCTGCTAATCTCAGTCAAGTGACGAAATTAAAACATAAAACAGATTTTTCTGTTTTGAATAAAATGGAAAAAATAAATAAATAAAAACTGTTCTGATTCTCTGAAACTGATTAAAATCTAAAATATTTCCCCAAAATTGAATCTAGTGATTATTAAAACTGATTAAAGGCATGAGTCACATGACCCAATTGAGTTATTTTGATTGGTTGCTGCTACAAAGTATGTTCAAAGCCTGATGAAGCAGTCAGACCTTTCTCGTTGCTTCCTGGGTAAGATTTTTCTCTGTTTTTCAGCGAAAGAAAGGTCACTGCTTAGACCCAGTCCAAACCTTCCAATGCTTGTCTCCTCTCTGATAGAGAATTCTTGCAACATACAAAACTTATTCCATGATGCTGGAAGTTCTCTCACAGACATAATTATTGTTGTTCCTCACAAATACAGACACGGCAGTCTTGCTATGTCCTTCCTTCCAGTCTGCGACAGAAAGATGCACTGAACTCTGACACAACGAATAAATCATACAAAATGTACACAAATACTGGAATGATTCACCATTCACAAGAATCGAGAGATCAATAAAATAAAAGCCAGACTCAAATATGAATCACAGTCAATGTGATCGCAAATAAATCACGAAGGTGTTGTTAAAACATCTTTCTTTTGTTTTTTGTCTTTTTCTTGTTTCAGTCACCAGACTGTGGCCATGCTGGAGCATCACCTTCCAGGGGTTTTAGTCAAATGAATTGTTCTTATTTCTTTATAAAGCCTGGTACTTATTCTGTCAGTTGCTTTTGCCAAACTGCTAAGTTGTGGAAGTTAAACACACCAACACCTGTTGTCAAGTGGTGGTGGTGGTGGTGGACAAACACATGTAAAGACACAGACACACACGTGTATGTATGTGTGTATGTATATATATGTGTGTGTGTATGTATATGTATGTATATAAATGAGTTTGTGTGTGTGTATATATGTATGTATGCATGTACATATATCCAATGGCCCTCTTTCATGGCATAGTTAGGGAAAACCAATTAAAAATATGTGCATGTGCATATACATAGACACACACACATGCACACACACACACACACATACATACACACACACGCACACACAAGTATGCTCACACTTGACAATCGATGGTGGTGTGTTTATGTCCCCGTAACTTAGTGGTTTGGCAATAAGTACTAGGCTTACAAAGAATAAGCTCTGGGTCGATTTGCTGGACTAAAGGTGGTGCTCCAGCATGGCCACAGTCAAATGACTGAAACAAGTAAAAGAGTAAAGAGTATTGTAAATAAATACTAGTATAATTAATTAATTAACAAGTTTTTCATTAGTTTGCAATAGTGGATTCAATCCTCATCAAATACACAGAGAACCAATGCAAAGTTGTTCCACTTCTCATCCTCAGACAAGAGTCTGTAGCCATCTGAGCACTTTTGGTTCTGGTTCAAAGCTCTTTTCAACAATGAACCAGTAAATAACAGGTAAAAGAACCTGAAGAAATGAGAAGCTCAGCATATATGTAATGCTTTAAAGTTACATAACTTCTATTCAGTTTCCCTTAGAAACATATGTAGTACATTTTTACCTGCTCAATCTTCTACTCCTTTCGATATATATACATAACCATCCAGCTCATGCCAGCATGGAAGGTAGTTATTAAATGATGATGTATGTATGTATTGTGTGTGTTTGTGTTCCAGTGGTTAAAATCCTAACTAAATTGACAGGTTGCTTATGCAAGAACCAATTTGATAGCAAAAGGAAAAGTATGATTAAAGTAAGAGTAGTTGCATTAACTGGAAACATGTGGTACAAATCATGCCAAAACTAATATTTTATCCCAAATCACTTGTGAAATATGAGAAACTCTGAAGATAAATCTCCTTTCTCTAAAGCAATACTAAACACATCTTTAGAAATGAAAAATGTGTTAATATTTACAACGAAACAACTTTACCATTGGTTTCATTTTTGATCCTCATCAGGAATCCGATTCCAACCAAAACATGGAAGAGTTTTGTGAGGTTAACAGACTGAAAAATTACAATCGTGTTAGGAATAACTCATCTACAACATTTAATCCAAACGTTTACCTTTAATAAAATAGATTGGGTGGGGAGATGGAGAGGGATATGCGATGTGAGAGAGAGAAAGAGGGAGGAGGGGGATAGAGAGAGAGGGGGGAAAGGTGGGGATAACGAGAGAGTGCACTTTACTAGAAATGAAAAGCTTAGGTTTTCTTTTCTCCCCTGTATAAAAAGCATTAACTGTAGTTATGGCATTCTGCCAAAGTTGAATTTCCAAAACAGCTGATTCTGTGAGTTCTTCACAATTGGCACTTCAGCTGAGAAGTGTATATTTTTAAAAGAAAGAAAAAGAACAAAATTATTGCAGAAAATAAAAATAAAAAGAGATTCAGTCCTTTTTTATTTGTTAGTCAATGGAAGGTGTGGAGAGTTTGATGGGGTAGGGGCAGGGGGAAGATTACTCGACTAATGATTTTGGTGTATTTAGTCTTTTATCCATTTATTCGTTTCAGTCAATGAACCATCCACTTCTAGAGTTTAATCAATCATATCAACTCCAGGTCTTAGCTCAAACTGCTAATTATTTTATCAGTATCCATTTAACTAATTACAGAAATAAGTAATGGAAAAAAAAAATGGGGAAATGGTACACAAATACAAATGCAACTAACAGGACATTATCTATATCATCATCATCATCATCATCATCATCATCATCATCATCATCAAGCTTGGCCAGAGTCCAATGGATTAAACAACTAAAAGAAAAGATAAAAAAACACACACATGCATGCATGTGCACTCATGCATGCATGTGCACTCATGCATGCATGCAGATGTTCCTTGTGTTACAAAAGTGTTACATTCCTGTAAATCTTGCCATAATGTGAAATTCTGTAATGCAAAATCTCTCTTCTGTTTCACTTCCATTTTATGTGAAATGGAAGTCGATGGAGAAATAGTTGTGAAATTTCATATTACGCTAAAATTTTCTGGAATGTAACACTTTTGTAAAGCAAGGTAATATGTAAGTGTGTGTGTGTGTGTGTTTAGGAGTTGTCTCCTTGTATCAATAATTTAACTTCCAATTTAAAAGTGATTGGCAAAATACATTATACTATTCATATGTTAGTTATGATAGATCAATAATAAATAAGTAGTTAAGAGTTACTAAATCAGTCAGTTTAGTATTTCTGTAAGTGAACAAAGGAATACAAACCCAGATAAAGAAAAGTCTCATGTCTCTGATTCTGAATCCAGATGTTTTTTCTTTCTTCTTGGTTGCATTGGACTTCAGTCCTTGTGTTTTTTACAGATCACAACATTCTATGATTGTGTTATCCAAGTTCTATCAGATTTCATAACAAAAACCACTTCCATGGCTAATATTATCATCTACATGCATCGTATTTCAAAACAAAGCTACTTTAACACTGCTAATATTATTAGATGCAGACTAAGGGCAATGGATGACATAATTGGTAGAGCACCACATCGCCATATGCCATGCAGTACTTACTTGTGTTCGTTTACATTTTGGTTTCGGTTTCCACTCAAATTTGTCATTCATCATTCCAGAGTTGATCAAATGAGTACCAGTAAGAACTGGGTCGATATAATAGACTGTTAGCAGCCATATAATCTCTGCTAGGAATCAAGCCAGTTGTCTGGCACAAACCCAAACACACTGAGCAAACCAGTTTGCAGTATTCACTTACTTATTTCTCTCTACGTCATGAGTTAGACATTCCACAATGTCTGATATTATTTCTCATTATTCTATAAGTAATAGTTCTCATTACCATTGTTTAGCCAAAGGTCAGTTCTGGTCAAGCAGACCAATGATGAGAGATGTTCTTGTCACATCTATTTTGTCTTTAATATAAGCAATTACTTCAAACACTGCACACTTTTCTAAGGACCTCATCATCATCTCTGTATAACATACACATTTCTATGCTGGCATGGGTCAGAGGAGATTGGCTGAGGTGGATTCTTCACGGCTAGATACTCTTCCTGTTACCAACCCTCACCTGTTTCCAACTTAAGTAATACTCCCCATGATCAGACATGTTTCCATGAAGGACACCAATTGCATGAAAATGGTGCTCATTTAGAACCACCACATGATGTCAATACAGAAGAAACAGCAACACACACATCTAATCCTTCAATCCCGTTGGCCCCCTACCCATTTCTCCTCTTTCCACATGACCGGTGTCTGGCCAGCCATGATCTTTCTTTCTTGGCCTGACTGCTGACCGCCAACAACTCTTATGTCCATCTCCTATGTCCCTGCCTTTAGGCTTTCACTTCATCCACACACCAACTCAATTCGATTCATTCTCAGCCCAAAGACGCCTGTTGTTATTTCTTGTTCCTTGTATTCGTAATTCTGTACCATGTTTTCCGTTTTGTTTGTTTGTTTGTTTTTGTTTTTGTAGCTGTACACATTCGTTAGATTTCTTACAAAGGGGTCTAAAGCTCTTAGCTTAGACTTTTTTGGGGGACAACCAGATTGAACCATCTCAAGTGTAACTGTCCGAAATGGTCGTGACTTCTGGGACTTGACTGATGAAAGAAGGCCACAAATGACCCGCCTTTTTTCACCTGTCCTTCTAATTGTTGTTTCTCTCGTCTGCTTTTGTATTGTCTGCCTGTCCAAATGTTTTAATGTCCTCTATTGCGTTTTTGTTCTATTTTTATAAATATGTGATGGGCTTCCTTCTGACAGTTCTACTTGTTTCATGTATTTTTGATAAATTTTCTGCTGTTTCCATCTTCGTATCTGACACGAATGGAATATTTGCCAATTTTTCTACAATTTATAGTAAAGAGACAGAGTAAGAAGTATCATTCAAAACCTGTTTGCAGTCTTCAATACTAGTTGCACCACAGACACTATTCATTACAAGTTACTCACCAAGACCTAAAACCCAAGAAACTCAACGGACGGACATTATTATGTTGTACAAGGTGACCGTGTGTGTGTGTGTGTGTGTGTGTGCCATGTTACTCAGTAGCACAGGGTGTTAAATGCACTCATTTTTCTGCCCTATTTACTTAATACCAGCTTTAATAAACTATAGAGTAGAAATCCTACTTACTTAATGGTTACTTAACCCATTCATACACATAGAGGTGTGTGTGTGTAAAACAAGAAAAGAAGTAAAAGATAAAAAGAAATGAGAAAAACAACCAAATAAAGAAATGAAAAAGAAGAGAGAAATAATATAAACAAAGAAGATTTTTAAAAAAATTAAACAAAAAAATATATAAATAAGTAATAAAGTAAATTGTGCCATAAACATCGAAGAATATTTATTTCTTTGCAGACATTTTGGAAATGAGAGAATGGTATCAGTAATTCTTTGCACCTGCTTACTTTAGAAAAATGGAAAGCACAAATGAGTCTTGTATTTTCATATTAATATGGATTGGTGGTGCCAAATAACTTCCCTCTCGGCCACCCCCCACCCAGTTTCCTGCTTCCACCCGACTCCGGGTGGGGTTTGTTTATTTCCTTCCCATTTCTTTTTCTTGTGAAGGATGCCTGATGCTGGTGTCTGATACGGGTGTCTTGCTTGATGCCAGGACCAGTGCCAGGTTTGGTAGGGGTTTCCTCTGTCTGTAATGGAGCCAGGACTTTTTTTTTTTTTTTTTTTTTTTGACAAACCGGCAGCTGTCTTATTAGGTTACTTCAAAAGTTTAAGAAGTTCCATGGAATCTGACAGCTGTTTGTCATCAGATGCGATAAGCACCAATTAACTGCTTGTTTCATGTTGGTTAATGGCAACCCAGCTCCTGACCCGTTTGGTCTTTTGATAAACCATCCTAATTGGAGGCATTAATGATCTGATTTAATGAAAGAGAGTGCAAAAAAGATTGAAATGAAGGATTGTGTTTTGGTGTGTTGGATACTTTGAAGAAACACTCGGTTATATGATGCCACACCAACAATATGTGATAGTTTCCACCAAAGAATGGTAAATCAGATACCCTTATAATCCAAAGTTTGTTCACATCTTTGATTCTCTGTAGTTCTGTGATAATGCTACTGGCAGAATCAGTAGAATTGGTGAAAAGATGCTTTGCAGTGTTTGTTCCAACTCTTCACATTCTCAGTTCAAATCCCACTGGGGTCAGTTTTGCTTTCATTCTTTTAGAGTCAATGAAATAAAGTAGCAGCTAAACCCTGGGGCCGAAAACTGAAAAGATTAAAAGATAAGGAGAAAAAGAAAAAAAGGAAAAGTTTATATCTAGAAAGTTCATCCATTTCTCATCTGCTGGCATGTTTCATAGAATACAGTTGATTGATGTTGAGGACAATGCTGTTGTTTAACCCTAGGCTAGCTCTGATTGAGCAAAACTATGATCAAAGACCTTCTAGCAATTACCATCCAGGCTCCCTTTTTTTTTTTCTGACTTTAGTGAACCCTCAGATTTCCTTATCCCTTATAAACACAGAAGGGTGTGATTTGCAGGGAAGACTTGGCTATTATTACTAGCAGTCTGAAAAACCATACTGGGACTCCTGCATCAGCCCAGTCTCTATGGATGATGTTCTTAACCGTGTGTGTGTGTGTGTGTGTGTGTGTGTGTGTGTGAATTCCTCCTGATGCCAACCTTGGTTCTGTGCCTGTGTGTTTGAATCTACGGGGAGGGGGGTCGGAGTGTCCGTGTGTCACTCAGATGCAGTAAAACTGATTTAATTATTCTCAACAAAGAATTCTGATCTGCATTTAAAAAATATTAACAAAGAATACTATCCCAAAAATACAATAAATACTGGAGCGGGGGTTGTT
>NC_068993.1:63453335-63464587 GCF_001194135.2 Octopus bimaculoides | reverse complement strand
CTCTCTCTCTCTCTCTCTCTCTCTCTCCCTCCCCAGCTGTCCTATTATAGTATCTTGAATTGGTTGAGAAAATACAGTGGATGATACAGAGGAGAAAGAAAGAGAAAAGAAAATGAAAGGAAAATATTCTGGAGAGAGAGAAGGGGGGAGGGAGAATGAAATAGAAAGGAAGAAAGAAGAAAAACAAGGATGTTCAATGAAGTTTGTTTATTGAGAGGAATTGAAAAGGTTTAAATGTTCGGGAATGTTGCCTCATCAATAGAATGCAGAGAAATATGAAGGAGTTGCTGACCAACATCACTGCCACTACCTTCATCTTTTTTTCTATTGTCCATCACCACCAACCTCACCTTGGATTTTACCATTTCTGAGGTCCAGCTTGCTGTGAAACTTATATAGCCCAGAGTTTTCCTACTCCATTCCGTAACTCTCGTATTCTTATTCGCACACTCAGCAATCCTGGTTGTCTTCTGTGGAATATAAAAAGAACTTTTTTCCAGCTCATCATTCTTCAATAAAGAAAAAATCTGCAACCTTCCTCCTTAATAAACCACCATTGTTCCTAAAGGCTGTATTTTGTTATTTTTTTCTTTATATTTACTATGAATTGCTCAAAGCTAACTTTCTTCCTACACCTCGATCCCTGGATCTTACATTTATATGTATATATATATATATATATATATATATACATCATCATCATCATCGTCGTTGTTTAACGTCTACTTTCCATGCTAGCATGGGTTGGACGATTTGACCGAGGACTGGTGAACCAGATGGCTACACCAGGCTCCAATCTGATCTGGCAGAGTTTCTACAGCTGGATGCCCTTCCTAACGCCAACCACTCCGAGAGTGTAGTGGGTGCTTTTACGTGTCACCGGCATGCAAGCCAGTCAGGGGGTACTGGCAACGGCCACACTCAAAATAGTGTATTTTATGTGCCACCTGCACAGGAGCCAGTTCAGTGGCACTGGCAATGAACTCGCTCAAATATCTTTTCACATATCACTGGCACAAGTGCCAGGAAGGCGACATATATATATATATATATATATATATATATAAACACAGACATGCACATTTTTAAGGGGTAAATTATCAGAAATACATTTATATTGTCTTCTTTATTAATATCTTTCTTTATTTCATTTTTCAGGGTGGAATGGGAAAGCTCAGAATCTTAGACAAGGGTATCCGAGTAGATGGTAGAACAGAATTTACAAAAACATTGTACACATCAAAAATAAATTCTTTGCCAGTAAGTATATTTGAATTTTATATGTATTCCCATGTGAGTCTGTCTTTGTCTTATGTTTTCTTTTTTTATCAGTTATCTTTTGGAAATAAAGGTGTCAAAATAAGTCCCTCTATTTACATTTTGCTATGTTAATTATTGCTTCTTTGAAATCAAGATAACGAACTCTCTATGTCCAAATGTTCAAAGGAAATTCTTCTTCATTTTCTTTGCAGCCATACTTCTGTATTTGTGTATATCTATTAAGGCAAGATATACACTTGATTCTTTGTATTCTCCTTCTAGTTACCGGTTTCTACTCTCAAATATGATAATCCCTTTTACTCATTAACTGGTTAGATTACTCTGTAAAGAACATAAAGATGACTTCTCTGACATATACATTCTTCCATGGATGGGACGCTGGTCTATCATAGGATTAACTCATCTCTACCAACTGAGTGGACTGAAGCAATGTGAAAGGAAGTGTTTTGCTCAAGAACACAATGCATTGCCTGGTCCGGGAGCACGTAAAAAGCACCTTGTGAGTGTTGGATCTCAGAGAGGCAAAGTGGCTGATACTGGAGGCACATGAAAAGCTCCTTTCGAGTGTTAGGCCTCTTGGAGGCAATGACCGAGACGCTTGGCATTATGTCGTGCTTGAGAAGAAAACCTATCAAGCCTATCAAGCCAAGTGAAATTGTAGTTGTGGCAGACACTGGTGTCATGT
Organism: Octopus bimaculoides; assembly: GCF_001194135.2. NCBI lineage: Eukaryota > Metazoa > Mollusca > Cephalopoda > Octopoda > Octopodidae > Octopus > Octopus bimaculoides. The sequence continues at coordinate 63,462,621 of NC_068993.1, read as the reverse complement.
AAATGGCACCTGTGCAGTGGTGGCAATGATGATGATGCACAGATGTAGCTGTGTGATAAGAAGCTTTCTTCCCAACCATATGGTTCTAGGTTCAGTCCCATTGCATGGCACTTTTGGGCAAGTGTCTTTTACAATAGCTTCAGGCCAACCAAAACCTTGTGAGTGGAATTGGTAGACAGAAACTGAAAGAAGCCTGTTGTATAAACCCTAAGCCTGTATTTAACTATGAAAAGTTGTAGAGTTAAATCTTATCTCAGAGTTGAGACGTTGCAGTGGTGTTCTGACCTCACTGGTTTGTCACGTATCATTGGCGCTGGGTGAAGTTTCTGAAAACAATTTCAGGCCATAGCAAATTCATACCGAAGCTGGTGGTTCTTGAAAACATGTTATTCATAAATAAAAGAATGATTTATGAAACAAATTATGCAAAAGTTTTCTATTATACTTTTAACTTTCAATGTAAAGTGTGTCAGCAATTTTCTGTTTGATCTTTAGTGTGCCATAAATTCAAGAACCACTGCTAGATTCTGTGTTCTTTCATTGGGATAAATATGAACATAAATAAATATATTTTTTCCATATGTGTCAAGTATTTAATATATATATATATATATATATATATATATATATGTGTGTGTGTGTGTGTGTGTGTGTGTGTGTGTGTGTGTGTGTGTATGTATGTATATATATGTGTGTATATGTGTGTGTGTATGTGTGTCCTAAATATCCACTAAAGCTAACATGAGATACATGCATAAACATATTTTTTAACTGACTTTTCTTGTCGTCCCATTTTCTCTTTTGCAATTTCTCAACATCAAATTCTTCAAATCTGTTAAAAGACAAACCACTTAGACATGCACAAAGAAAAAGAAATAAAATACAGAGAATAACACATCACCACACCCATTCTGCGACCCGGAATGACTGGCCTACTTTCTAATCTAGGGCTTTGGCAATGCTGACTGTTATTGATGTCAAACAGGCCCAGACAGTCAGAGTTTCTTTAATTTAATAAACACTATCTGGATTTTATAGAGTGTATGTGTTTGTGTGTGTGTGTTTGTGTGTGTGTGTGTGTGTGTGTGTGTGTGTGTGTGTGTGTGTGTGTGTGTGTGTTCTCACACTGATGCTTAATTCAATTTACTGCAGTTTAGGTTGAGAAAGTACGCAAATAAACTGTTTCATTTTATTTACACCCACATTCCAGAGTTCAATAAGTTCAGTTGCCATGAGAGGTGAAGGATCTAACATTTCAGACTATTGCCCCATGTCTGGGGAGGGAGAGAGAGAAAGGGGAGGGGCAGCGTTGTTCTTTTTTGGTCCCCAAACTAGTGAAATAATGTTTTATTTTATAGTTGCAGGCAAAATGTTCCAGTAACATTTTATTCCACGTCCAGTTCATGACAAAGGTTTAAGTGATTGAGAGTCACTGCCATTGCCATAATCTATCTGAGGTTCCAGGGTACCAATATAAGACCATCATAACTCTCTCCAGAGAACAGCAAGTCCCTTACATCGTAATGCAGTGAGCACAAAAATAATCTTTAATAACAAACAACACTTTTCACCCCTTAACATTTAAACCTGCTTTATCCGGTCCAAATATTCTACTTGTTTTATCTTCAAACTAGCCAGATCCAGCTTCTCACACCAAGCCTACAATGTCATTCTAAATGTAAACAATCACATTATTGAAGTCATGAAGTTATGAGATAAATGCATGATAGCACCATCCGAACGGGGTCGATGCCAGCGCTGCCTTGATTGCCTTCTGTGCTGGTGCACATACAAAGCACCAACTGATCGTGGTCATTGCCAGCCTCCAGTGACCCCTGTGCCTGTGGCACATAAAAAGCACCCACTACACTCTTGGAGTGGTTGGCATTAGGAAGGGCGTTGAGCTGTAGAAACACTGCCAGATCAGACTGGTGCAGCCTCCTGGCTTTCCAGACCCCAGTCGAACCGTCCAACCCATGCCAGCATGGAAAACGACCGTTAAATGATGACGATGAATGGGAATAAAAAAAAATTAAATTTGAGAGAGAAACCTGAATGCTAAAGAGTTAATATTATTCTTTTAGATTAAAATACAAATCATGTCACAGAAAACACTAGCATGCAACTGACAGCTCCAAGATATTTATAAAATACCAGTCATATACTTGGACTTAATGAATCAATTGTGTGGGTTTTATCAACAAATGATGTAATTATTTACAGGCAGGAAATACTCCAGAGTCAAATAAAAAAGTGAAGTAGAGAAAACCACAAAATCAAAACTGATAAGAGACATAAAAAGATTCTTCAGACTCTGTTATGAGTCTAAGACAAGAGTTAGTTCCTATGATTGGTTTGCAAATGTCTGCAAGTAATTATATTGTAATATTTAAATGCTATAAGCAAGGATGTACATGGCAATTTTCCAAAGTTGTCAAATTGGTAAATCTAAGATATTTCCACAGAAATGAATGCAGTTCTATTTACACAAAAATGGAACCAGATGTGTAATTTTTGTTAATTCTTTTACATTATTCTATTTATTTACTTATTATTTATTTTTTTGCATTATTTCATTTTATTTTTGGTTTTTTAATTTCACTTTTTCTAATTCGTCACTTTTCTTGAAAAAAGAATCCTTCACTCCAACAACATCTTTGAGGAGGTACCACAACAGGAAATTTTGTAAGGAAGAATATTGTGTTAATTGAAACTACAGTATCCTATCAATGACAATTATTTCACAAACTGTACAAAACTAAAAAATGATTGGTTTTAGTTTGGACAGCATTTCTACAGCCAGATGCCCTTCCCAACACCAATCGCTCTTGCAGACCCTGTTGGAGGCATCTTTCATGACATCCACACTATAAAGGATGCTGCGCTGTACATACACACACACACACACACATCATTGTCGTCATTCTCATCATCATCACTTAGCATCCATGTTCCATGTGAGCATGTGTTGCATGGGCTGACAAAACCCACTCTGCCCAAGGACTGCAACATGCTCCATTTTCTGTTTTAGTATAGTTTCTATGGTTGGATGTCTGGCCTCCATGTGGTCAACTGACTTACTATCAATTGCAGTCAAATGTCCTTTGAATCACATCTAAGAATTTTTTAAGAAAGAACGCATTGGATAATATAGCCCTAGGTACGTTATCTCCAAAAAGAACATGTGTCAGTTATAACCCTGACACATTTGGTTCTCAATCTGTTTGATCAAAGCTGAACTTCATTGACCCAGAAGTTTCGTGGTGTTTTTTTTTTTTTTTTGTAAAATCTTTCCAGAACAATGTCACAAAGACTGTCAGGTGAAATCGAAGGAAAGGAGAGACAAACAAATAGAAATAAAATGAATTTTAATGAAAACAAAAATGTTAACATTGAAATATATGATTATCTCCCTTTCAGTTTTTTTTATACTCAAATGGAAATAAATATTTGACCCTTGATTAATCAAAAGATTTCGTCAGGAAAACAAAAGGAATATTTTTCATCTTTTTTATTTGTGATGTTTGACAGTGGAACATCAATATGGTTACAGCCAGCTGAGTAGAACCAGCAAACGATTTGTATAAGGTCTTTGCAATGCAATTTCATGTGTTTGATATTGTAAGAGAGAGACCAATATCTAAAATGAAGTGTGTTGCTATCAACCTCTGTGTGTGTGTGTGTGTGTGTGTGTGTGTGTGTGTGTGTGTGTGTAGCTATTCTATGTGTTCTTTGAGTGTTTCAATGTATTCTACACAACCTTCTCTTACAGCCATCAATATCTGAAATAAAAAAAAAACTGTGTCCATATATCTCAAAGTGTGTGAACATATTCCTCTTGCATTTGTCCTCTATTTTTCCATGTAATCTGTAGCTTTCCTAACACGACACATTGAACAGAACTGGGTTGTCTAAATACATATTCAAAATAACTGGCTAAAAAAAGATAGAGAACAAAATAGAAAATGGTTTATTCTGCTCAGCAATTATAAAAAAAGAAAGAAAGATATTTAAACTGCCAAGCTTCACCAAGATCTGAGATTCCCAAATGAACACAAAAGTAGTGAAGCAAATAGAAAAAAGAGAAAATTAGTGACAGATAATTGTTTGGTGATTGAATATATTGGACGTGTAGATAAGAAAATGGTGATGCACTAAAATCTATGATTAACACCAATTTTTAACTCTTTGCAAACGAAGCCAACTCTTTTACAAGAGAAAAAAAATAACGAAGAACAAAGCCATTAAAACACTTAAGGAGTTGCATAGTTTAGATGTGGCATTGTGTGATATAGACTGCACGCACACACACACACACACACACACACACACATGCACACATACACATACACACACAAACACACACAAACACACGTGCACATACACACAAGCACGCACAAACATACACACACGCACACACACCCACACACTCATACGCAAACACACATGCACACACACATTACAGAGCAGAAGTGATAACTTACAACACCAAATCTTCGATTTCCTTTTAATGAATAGGAGGTCTTAACCCCAAAATATTAAAATATTAGATAAAAGCACAAGCCATTGTCTTATCTCAATTTCTTATAAATGACATTGTTTTAGTTTTCCAAGAACATAAAAAACACTTAAGAAGTTATTATTTAAAAGGCTATAAAAAATATCTCAATCGATGCAACACATCTATTCTCATCGTTTTGTCTTAAAAATAGAAAGGTTGCAGGATCAGACTCTCAAATGGTTTATTGCTTATATTTATCTTTTATTCTCTCTCTCTATCTCTCTCTCTCTCTCAAAATCCTTTACTCATTCTCTTTCACTTCTTCCTCTTCCACTCCATCCATTCTTGCTGCTATACTCTTTCACAACTCACTGACTGATCAAAATTTCCATTTTCTTCTTCTTCTTGCAGAAAAAGCCACTGTTTGTGGAATCCAGTGCAAATGTAACAATAGAAGCCAGAGATAAAACTGGTGCCGTAACGAACCAATTAATTATAGGTGAGTACTAATCATAGCAGGGCTTCCATATATGGTGTGACTGAGGAGAGTGGAATACGAGACAACTTGTCAAAAGTCTGATGGTTTCTATCTTGTTCACCATGAGTGTCACCAACAGGAGCCAAAGAGTCTTCGGTCACAGACGCAAACTGGAACCAATGTGGCCCAAATCACTACAAGGAAAACTGGAACCAAACTAACCCAGGCCACTAAGATGTAAATAAGGACCAAAGGGTCCCAGATCACAAGATAGAAACCAAAACAGCATAGATAGACTAAAGGGACTGAGTCTACAAAAATAGGGACCAAAAATAAGACAAAAATAGGGACCAAAGCAGCCAAGGTCATTGAGGTGCAAATTGAGACTGATCACTGGAAGTCACTCAAGAATGGAGAAAAGATAGTTAGATACAACCATCTTAAGTATGAAATAGCCCAGCTTTGGAAATTGAAGAATGTGAAGATAGTGTCAATTATTGTTGGGTCCTTGGAAACAGTATCAGAAGGCATCAAGAGGAATATAAAGGAAATGGGAATAGGAATAGGGTGCCCAATAGAACTGTTACAAGAGGTTTGCCTCCCTTGCACGGCCAGAATTACCAGGAAAGTATTAGATTGCTGAAAAGAACAGATAGCATGGTACCATACGCTGCAGGTAATAAGCCTGCTATGTATGCAAATCTCCAGGAGTTCTAACAAAACCTGTGATAAAGAGAAATAATAATAACGATAATAATAATCATAATCTCTTTCTATTGTAAGCTCTAGGTCTGAAATTTTGGGCAAAGGGGCTGAGAACATCCAAGTCTAGTGTTCAGCTGGGGCTCAGATTTGAATCAACCCAAGAAAAGCAAAGAAAAACGTCAGCAGACTTTGAATTCAGAGCAGAAAACCAAAAGAAAGCTGCTCAATGTGCTGACAATTCCGCCAGTTCACTGTCTTGATGATAATGATGATGATGATGATGATGACGATGACGATGGTGATGATGGTGATGATGATTTCTTTTGTTGGTGACAAGTGTCCAAACTATTGATAACAAATATTCCAAACAAGAACATTCCATTCCAACCTCTTCACTCTTACTCTCTTTCGCTGTGTTATTTGTTTTCTAAATCAATTTCTACTTAAAATATTTGTTTAAATTCAATTTTGTTTCTTTTCTTTGGTGTTTTTATTTTCTTCTTGTAATTTCCTCAGGAGAGAACAACATAGAATCCAGAGGTGATAGATTTGAAATCAAAGACAAAAAAGGACGAGAAAGTTTGGTTATTACAAGAGATCATATAGAACTGTATCGCAGTAAATTAGTACAGAAAGGTTAGTAATTTTAACGAAAGAAAAGAAACATCAAATATTCTTTACTCTGCTTCTGTACTTTCATTGATTTTTTTTCTGACATTCAAGCATACATATGTTATAGGTTAATGGCAGATTTGATGTTCAAGTCACAGATAATTTTCATGCTATTTTGATGGTATTTAATTTGCATCACAATTAATTCCTAAGAAGACATTCAACTGTGGAAGAATGGTTTTTAAATGCGGCACAAGGCCAGCAATTTAAGGGGAGGGGTTAGTTGATTGTAATCCCATTATCAATGCTGACTATATTGTATTGACCCTGAAAGGAGGAAGAGCCTCAGTGGGGTTTGAACTCAAAATGCAAAGAGCCAGAATAAAAACTGTAAAGGATTTCTTTGGACATTATTTCCTCTCAACAACTTTGAGGCAGAGAATCTCAAGTGGCTCTGACTTGCACACATGCAACGGTTGCACTTTTTGGCTCGAAGCACCATTCTCGGGGCTTCTCCTTGTGAATCTATGAAATGGCACAGAACAGGAATCACTCTGTGGTCTTTGGAGGTCATTTGGTCTGCCATCTCCATTTGGACTCCAGCAGATGATGTGAAGGGTTTCTCTTGAAATACTATCACAGATAAACACACACACACACACACACACACACACACAAGATTTTTTCTGGTCAACAAATAGTAAAGTAAGAAGTCAACTGGTTGACTGACTCATGGGGAAGTAGACATTAAAGCGATGATGATACTGGTGATGATGATGATGACAGCAACAATGATGATGATGGCAACAGCGACGATGATGATGATGATGATGAATGACTGAAATAAGAGAACACCAATCACGACAGAGCAGGCTATCAGATAACACCAGCAAACCAGAATACAATATTTGATACTAAATTTCAAGCTGAAACATTTCTGTAAAATAATGGTTCAGCATTGAAGCAAACCAACTTTTCTTTAAAAAGAAGGAAAATCTTTGATTAAACAGAAGCCAGAACATTTTGAATCATTTAGTGAATGAGAGGGAAACATCAGCTCAAAATAATAATGCCGGTTGATGATGTCTGACAAATATTCTTCAACTTAATGTTACCATTGCTCATAGGAACCTTGTTATAATTTCGTTCACATCTAAGTATGCCAGGAAAATGTGGAATCTGTTTTAGACATAAACAATCAATTCATATATATTCGTATGGTTGAGTCTTGAGACTAAAAGGAAGGTTCATCTAATTTTGAAATTTAAACTTGAGAAAAATATTGCCATAAAAACGGAAACCAATGAATTAAAAAGACGATTATCTAAATTAATGACGGAATAATTTTATTTAATTATTATTTATTATTTCCTTATTCACAACCCAGTTCTATTGATAAACGGATTTTACTTCTTTGGTTTCTTTCACAAGAATATTTTTTTTCTTTATTTTTGTTCTGTTTAAGAAAAAAAAATAGTAAAACAGGACCAAAACAGATGTGTTTTGGTTTAATGTTATAAGGGTGTTTTTTTTGCAATTAGAAAAAAATTGTTAATTTTTATTTAATTTATGAAGCCATAAATATAAGTGACTATGATTATTTCAAATGACCAAACTGTTTATCTGAATGATGAGGATGTGTGAAGAGGATGTGTGAAGAGGATGTGTGAAGAGGATGTGTGAAGGCTATTGAGAGGTTAAACTGAACAAAACTGATAAAAAAAAAAACACAAGACATTTTCAGCAAACACAAATAAAAAAAAAATCTATAAATACACTTTAGCCATGACCATGGATATTCTGTGACTATTTGATGATGGTTAGTATTCTCTGATGACTTCATGGAAGGTATGAAACATGTATAGGAGGAAACATGGAGGAAGCAGGCTTGCTTTTGGGATCATCATCATCATCATTTAACGTCTACTTTTCCATGTTGGCATGAGTTAGATCAAAGTTTATTGAAGCAGATTTTCTATGATTGGATGCCATTCCTGTCACCAACCATCAGCATAAAATAATGGTTTCATATTTTTTTATAATTAAGATATAAGCTGTTAATATATGAATGCAAAAGAGATAGTTGAATAATGGTAAACCTACTTTTGGGCCACCCTGTATATATAAATACCCATTATGTTGAGATCTCATTGGGCAAAACACTTGAAAATCAACCAAAAATGCTTCCCTAAACTCCATAACTCGAATCAAAATCAAAATGAAGACAATTCCATTATAATATATTTGTTTTTATCTTCTTTTCAATCCAGGCAACACACTCTTTGATGGTTCCATTGAAACACCAACAGTTCATTCACCAAACAACAGACCTTTGGTGTAAGAAAACGTTTTCTAATTGTTTCTCAATTATTATTTTATTATTTAAGCTCTAAAATATAGATTTTGGCTAATTTTTAGTTTTGTGTGAGTGTTTTTCTTTTTCACAATTTTGTCCGCCATTATTTTATAGCTGGTACATGGGTGTGCAGGTACGTGGGTACATAGACATGGATAGGATGGTACAGTTAAAGTTTTTATCCAACCTGTTTGGATTGTTGTTATTTTTTGACTTTTTCTCAACTCTGATTGGTTACCAGTCATAATGATGCCATCTTATTTTCCAAGAACTACATCATCCCATGTTAATTGTTGCTAGGGACACCATATTTCAACCTAGACCGGGAATGTTTTTGGTGTGTAAATTGGTGTAACCCATTGTGGTACATGGCTATATTTGGAAGTTGTTCAAGCAATGTGTGCATGGGTGGTGAAAGGGTTGCGGTGCTGAAGAAAGAACAAGAACTTCTGAAATATGCATGATACACCCATTACTTATTTTTCAGTAGATAAGAGTTGTAATTCCTCTCCTGTGATTCCCTGACCCTCTGCACCATACCCCCCATTGTTAAATTCAGTGTTTAAAGGTTTTCAATTATTTTCATAAAAAGAAATAATAATTTCTAATTGATTTCGATTTTTTTTTTTTTTTT
>NC_068993.1:63451301-63453325 GCF_001194135.2 Octopus bimaculoides | reverse complement strand
TGTCTAGAATTGAAGCACCAGAAAGTTCTGTGAAGCTGGTTGGTCACACAGGCGTTAACTTAATTTCAGCTTCAGGAAAAGTGGAGTTGAAGAGTTCACAAGACATCAGCTTCCATTCTGGAAAATCTTTTGTAAGTTAAAGACCATATTGTTTTTGTTTATTCCAAGATCACCCTTCATTCAGCTGATCTGTGACTGAGGACATTCCAAGCACAATGGCATTTTCCCCAGGACCTTTGTATATCTTGTATGACATTATTCCATATCTCTTTCATTTTTATGACAGTAAGATATGATTTGAGGGAGATTAGACCATTATTTCTAGCAGACAGAGAAATTGTATAAAGACTCATTTATTAACCCCTGTTACTGTAACTCCTTTACCTCAGAGCCCCCTGATCAAAGCAGATACATCCAGACATTATGTTACATAGACATACACAATGGAACTTTGGTTCATAAACAAATCAGTTTATGAACAATTTTTGGAAGATAAAACATCTCTGGTGATGAACAATGCCTTGAGTAACAAACCCACAAGCTGGCAACGACCGTTGGCAACAAACTGGGAGTCTCAAAGGCATCAGCATCTGATGGCGTCTAACTTCCCACTCAGTGCATGTCACTGCTTGAATTTCCTATGAAAAAAAGTGGTTTTCTTTGGAATGAATTAAATTCATAAGACAAGATTCCACTGTATATAGCCATATGCTGCACAGAGACATTCATAGGCATATGTTACATGTAGACATACACAGAGACATCTGGTGGTGAGACATGGTTCTAAGGTATTTCTTCTAGATTGTCTCCTCTTTGTTTATGTTGACATTTAAGTGAAATACAGTTTGATTCTTCTGTTACATTTTCCTTTGCTTGTTTATACGAGAGAGGGAGGGGGGTTATGCTGGAAGCTTTTGTTTTTTACAGCTGGGATGCCCTTCCTGTTGCTAACAACTCAGCTGAATAACCTGAGATACAGGATAATGTCTGTAAGAAGGTCAGTTGTTGTCCAGCACTTTCGATCATTGCACGTCCACAACAAAATTGTCTGGAAATGAAATAATTCAATGATACTTTCCACACAACAAATGGAAGTTATGTGAGTATCAAAAATTAAAGTGTTAGCTTGATACAATTATATAACAAGCATTGATGATAAGTATATTTTAGTTACTTTCTTTAATTTTTATTTATTCTATTAAAAATTTTTTTTTTAATATTTCTTTATTTCTTTATTTCTTTTTTTTTTTCAACAGATATCATTTGATGCCAAAGGTATTTACCTAAAAAATTTGAAGATAAATCGAGACGCAGGTGGCAATTCTACCAACTTTAATGCAAAAGTTTTCCAGTTATGTATGTGCAATACAGGCCGGTTATTCCTGGCGCCACCAACAGAAGAATGTATGGCAACAAATGATGCCTGTCGAAGATAACAAAATTTCTCTAACAAATCACACTTCCTAATCACATAAACTTCTTATTTGAGTGTTTCCCAGCATCACAAGCACCGGAATATTTCTATGCTGCATAACTCATGTGCCTTCATTTCTATCACAAGACACACTTCCCATAAAAAAAAGAAAAAGAAATAGATAAATATATATATATATTTGCACACACATATATATTATAATATTACATATATTACATATACACATTACATATATACATATGTACATAAATACATATATATATTACATATACACATATATGCATTACATATATATATATATGTATATATATAAAAGTTATTGTGCATTAATAAAGCTACCGTTGGTGTTTTCATGCCGAGAGAAATCTCTCAGCAATTTTCGAGCCTGCTACCAAGATGGAGATGAGTAGCAATGTTCATATCTGACAGGTTTGATATTTATTTAGAGATTTCTTTTGCATGAAACCAACGGTAGTCTTGTTAATCTACAAATAAAGAATATTTATCTACCACTGATTATTGAACACTCATCCTGACTGTTCAATACAAGTGTGCATGTGTGTGTGTGTGTGTGTGTGTATATATATAT
>NC_068993.1:63441673-63451291 GCF_001194135.2 Octopus bimaculoides | reverse complement strand
ATATATATATATATATATATATATATATATACACACACACATATATATATATATATTTATACACAAATGGTGGTGGATCTCTGACATTTGATGATGATGGTGATGATTCAGTTATTTGATTTACTGAATTATTTGCTTCTGCATTAAACATAAGTGGTTGAGTATTCCACAGACAGGTACACCTTTAACATGATTCTCAGTCAGAATCGGTGTGACAAGGCTGTGCCTTTTGAGTTACAGGTACGAAACCAACAACTGGGCTTCCATACAGTTTCTTCTCGTAGGATATGAGCTGATGTGAGTCGTTGAAAATGACATTCTCCCAAGATGGCACACAGCGAATTCAAATTCAGGACTTCATGGTTGCAAACAATGAACTTCTTAACTAATCAATCATACAATGCTCACACACACACACACACACACACACACACACACACACTCATATGCCCAGAAACGTGTACATACATATATACACACAGACACAAAATATACCTTAAAAGCCAGAGAATTGTTCTGCTTTTGAAAATAGAATATCATTAAAGGACTTTTTTCTTGTTTTTCTTCTCAGCCTCCTGCGTAAAGGAGGGGAGGGGAACTAGATATAAAATAACTACTAAAATACTAAAAATAATAATAATAATGATAACGAATGATGAAATACCTTGCTACTGAACACTTGAACAAGCAAGACAACAATAACAACAACAATAACAAGAAAGATTGGACTAAAATCTAACAAAAAACAAAAACAAACTTTGTGTGTTTGAAATAAATAAAATTTTTAGAAAACAAATAAATCTTGTTTAATTCTGAAAACAACAACAAGTTCATCAAGTAATTAATTGGTTGACCCCCCCCCCCCACTCACTTGCACTTCTGTTTCTTTGTATTTTGGTGGAAAAGGAAAAAAACATTGTACGGATTTTATTATTATTATTATTATTTATTTATTTTCTTTTTGAGGCCAACCATCAGAATGGTTTCAGTTTCAAATTAATGTCATCCACCAAAGCTTTGGGTTGATTGATACCATTGAAACGGAAGGGACTCAGTAGTGTTTAATCCATTGGAAACTTGTAGCCAATAGCAAATATTATAGTTTATTAAATGGAAACTGTAGAGAAACCTAGTGTATATGTGCATGCATGTGTATACACATGCACACACACACACATCAGTGAAAGACAAACACCTCAAAAGGAAATTGTCAATAAAATGTTGCACAAAAATGCTTTGTGGTATTTATTGCTCCCAAGTTACAAAGATATATATATATTGCTTAGGCCTAGTGTTAGAACTAAATATATAATTGCTCGAAAACAAAGCATCAGTTGAGTACAGAGCAGAAATAAGAAAAGAAAATGACAAGGGAATAAGAAATTGTGTAATGGCCCTCATTACATAATTTCTTGTTCCATTGCCATTTATTTAATCTCTCTCTCTCCCTAAATATATGTGTGTTTGTATGTCCATGCATGTATGTATACACACCACCAAAAAGAAAGGCCAATTTAGTGTGCCTGAGCTCAAATCTCATCATTAAAGTTATTTTGCCTTTCACTCTGACATCATTGAGGTATATAATAGTAACATACTAAACATTATAAGTAAATTATTGCCATGCTGGAGCAGAAAGAGGATTTTAGCTGCTCTTATTATCGCCTCACTACTTATTTCAGTTTTCTCGTAAGATAGAAACACAAGATGGACATAATGGGAGATAACTCAGTGAAACACTAACACTTGGGGATCATTGTCTTTTGTGGATGCTGGTTCTTATCCCATATGACTGACATAAACATGCTTGATGCTGCAGTCAATGTTTTGGTCTCTTAGTTTCCATACATGGTCGGCTGGTCTTCCAGAAACTTTCTCATCCTGGTGTCAGACGGATGAAACTACATTTGTGATCCTAACATGAAGACACCCATCACAATCAAACCTGTAACATAAGACAATCCAGGTTACTCGTTCAGAAAAGCAGACACTTGGCCTTAGACCGGAAATGCATCATAAAAAGAAGGAAACCATGCAACAAAAGTGATCAAAACAAATGCAGGCTTTGTACAATGGAAATATTATAGATTAAAGTAATCTGAGAACTGTCCAAACAGCAGAAACAAGATTATTTGACAACTGTCCCCTTGCTGATTAGTTTATTCTGTCCATCTTCATCATCATCATCATCTAACTAACTTCCTCTTACATCTTTGATCTTATATAATTTCCCTGAGAGTTTTTTTTCTCTTTTCTCATGCATGTAACAGCATTTATTTATGCTTCAGCTCTTAGTACTTTGCAGATATGGACATACATGTGGTCACATGTATGTGGTCCCATGCTTCAATGAAGCTGCTTGTAAGTGTGTACATCCAGGTGTTGTAAGTGTGTACGTACAGGTGTTGTGAGCGGGTGTATATGTGCTTGTTTGCATAAGTGCGTGTTCAGCTATGTGTGTCTGTGTGTGGGAGTGTGTATACAGCTGTGTCTATTCTCACTGCATCCCTTTGCACTCTGTGCAGATGCGCTCTGTTCATAAACATAGCTTGTTCACATTCGAAGTAAACTAACCTTTGAAACACCTGAGATATTACCTCTTTCACACACTTGCTTTCATCACTTATTAGTTTGTCTGCACTTGTATTATGATTTTCTTCCATGCACATGGCTGGTAGACATCTTGCATGTACAACCAGATGAATGTGGAAGCTTCAATAACAACACTGCTCTTGCAAGAGGCAACCAATAATGTCCCAGCACGAAACTTAGGACATTGCATTTTACTCTTTGATCTCTGCGTGAAGACACACCCCTCTTGTTTTTTCTATGTGTGTGTATGTATATGTCAGTTGAGTAAAGTGTCATCCAAGCTGATGTTTATTGTTAATTAAACTTATTTTGTAACATTTGTGTGTATTTATCAGTTTTGGTTTTATTGATAACAATTATCAACAACTTTTCCTGTGATCATGATTTGAGAAAACATATAGAAGTATGCTGAAGATCGGACATACTCTTGTAGGCAAGAAGTATAAAATAAAGTTTATTATAAACAACAAAAACACTTTGTAATTTAATAGCTTTCAAGGTGATATGTGTTAAACAGAAATTATTTTTATTTAATGAGAATTTAATAAAATTTAATTATAAGTAAGTGAAATTATGTTAAATACAAATAAATTGAATCCAGCCATATCGGCAATTCTGAAAACTTTTAGGTGTGAATTTTATATGAGTAGAGGTTTTTTTTAACACTTTTTATCCTGAAAATCACCTGCGTAAATTACACAGGTGCAGAAATTACATTAAATTATTCTTTCATTTTAAGAAACGTTTTTTTTTTCTTTCTAGAATCTTCCCCTCCAAATGATAAATGCATTATTTTTTAACTGTAAAATATCTTTTCTTGTTTTTGTTTATTTCTTTTCAAAATTAATATTTGCAATTGCTTGAAAATGTTGGACAATGATTAATTCAAGACAATTTTACATACTCTGTGTGTATGTATATATGTGCATATGTATGTGTATTTATGTATGTATGTATTTCTGTGTGTATGTGTGTATGTATGTTTGTATGTATGTATGTATTTAAAAGAGTTCCAACTCTGTCTGTTTTTTATGTTTTTTATTTATATTCTTGTAAAATTTATGTGGGATATAGAATATGGAATATATAATATAATATAAAAATATAAAATAATATATATATATATATATATATATATATATATATATTAGAAAAAGTAATAAGGTACTCAGATATTTGGATGGTTGTACATTTACAAATTTTTATTAATATGTCACATGTTTTATAAATATTAGCGCTTGCACCTATTCTTGTAGGTTCTTCAGAAGAGTTCATCTGAAGAACCTACAAGAATAGGTGCAAGTGCTAATATTTATAAAACATGTGACATATTAATAAAAATCTGTAAATGTACAACCATCCAGATATCTGAGTACCTTATTATTTTTTCCAATATATAATTCCTGTACATCACCTCCAAACCTTCCAATATATATATATATATATAACGTTGGGTCTCATGGAAGCAATGACAAGTGACCGAGACCTTTGGCAATATGTCATGCTTAAGAAGGCCCATCAAGCCAAGTGAAATTGTAATTGTGTCCAATGCCAGCATTGTGTAATGCACCCATGCTGGTGGCACGTAAAGAACACCATTTGAATGTTGTGCCTCATGGAGGCAGGGGTAAGTGAGCAAGACCGTTCACAATATACCGTACTTGAGAAAACCTGTCAAACCAAGTGAGTTCATAGTCATGGCTGATGCCAGTGTTAGAGTAACTGGCACCCACTGCACCTTTGGAGTGGTTGATGTTAAAAAGGGCATCCAGCTGTAGAAACCATACCAAAAGAGGCAAGATGGAGCCCAGAGCAGCTGACCAGTTCCAGTCAAACTATCTAATCTATGCCAGCATCGAAAATGGATGCTAAATGATGATGATGATGATGATGACGACGATATAATATATGTGAGTGTATGTGTGTCTGTTAGTTACATTTATAGATAAATATAGATTCATGTTCATATTTTTATGTATGAAAATTTTGTGCTCCAAAAAATGATAAAAAAAGAATGTTGTGAGTTCCAGCCTCAATGAAGATGATGTCTGTACATTTGTAAAGTATGGCACTTCAATAGAATCATAGAATATTCTGGTGTAAATACAGAATAGAAGCAGAAAAGATGAAGGTTAATCAACGTCTAGAACTTTCACAAGAACTCATTCCAGAAATACCAAAATATGATATACAATTAGCGGAGAGAGAATGAAAAGTAGTCCACACAGTTAAAACGTTACAAAAGAAATGTTGGCAAAACTTTCAAAATTCATTGCTAATTGATAGAAATGAAATGCTAATGGAAGTTGTCATGTCTAAAGAAATTCTGCCAAAATTAACTGCAAAACCAGGTTCTGTTTTCGCTGGATAATTACACTTTTATTTATTTATTTATGCTGTTATGTTTTTCGCTTGTTTTGTTATCCTCAAAAATTGATGAGAGTCAGCAAGTGGCAAATATATTTCCTGAACAAGTTTTTCTTCTCAGGTTAAAAGCAATGCTTTTTGTGACCGTTCTGTTTCTGAGTGAATTAAAAATGAATTCCAAATATGGAAGAAACCTGTTTGTTTCAGTGTTTAGAAATTTGGAATTCAAAGTTAAACTTAACGAGAAAATAAGACAAACAATCATGGCAAATGAGTGATCCTTGCGATCCTTTACCCGCATTTGGATGAGGCAAAAATGGAACTTCGAAAGAATTGTCTGATCAGAACTGTCAGGGCAATCTCCTTCAAATAAAACCCAACCATCTTAACAAACAAACAAACAAACAAACAAAAAAATTATACTGGACAAGAGCAGTGGAGCCAATTATAGAAAAATGAGAATGAAATAAAGAGGAGGAAAAAAGAAGCTGCAACCCCAGTTAATTATTGGTATTTTATTCATAAATTCAAAGTGATGGAACGTAAGATTGATCTTGTTAAGGTTTGGACTCAAAGTGCTAGACTCATCTACACTTCTCGTGTATACACACATACATATCACATCTCAATCATATATACATGCACACATCATATCTCATGTATACACACACACACACATCATATGATTGCAATGTTAAGAGCTGGCAGATTCCAATAAAAAGTGTCAAAGCTATGCCAGAAATGGTTGTTAAATTTGTGATGGCAGGAGTAGTAGTGGTGGTGGTGATGGTTGTAGCAGCATTAGCAGCAGCAGCAGCAACAACAGTACTGATGATGATGATGCTGGTGTTGTTGTTGTTGGTGGTGGTGGGGGGGGATGTTGATGGTGGCAACAACAACAACAACAATAATAATAATAATAATGGTGGTGGTGTTAGCACCATTTGTAATAAATATTTAAATGTAAACTCTGCCAGACGAGAAGGGTTGGTGGGTGTGGAGGGCCAGTGGAATTGAGTGGTCAGAGGTTTGACCGTTTTCTGAATATATTTTTAATGAAGTTGTTGTCCAGTTCTGTCCGAATCGAACAGAAACACAATGAAAGCAAAGATTTAGCAGAGTGATGAGAAGGTAAAGAAAGAAGAGGAAAAAATACCTTGTGGTATTTCTTCCAGGATTTTGAGCCCTGAGTTCAAACGCTGCTGGGGTCAACCTTGTCTTTCGATTTTAAGGATCAATAAAATAAAATCCCAATCCAAGATTGAGGATTGGCAGACATGATACCTTGTGGTGATTGTTCATTTAATCACTCTTCATTTAATTCTTGAGGTACCAAAATTTTAGTTCTACACAGATATGAGAACATGAGTATATATTTAAATCGGTTACCTGTACATGCATTGTTATACAGAAAGTATAAAGGCAGGTACGTAAAAGATAGGCAGAGAAACACCTGCTTCAGATGCAGACGAGGTGCAGCTGTCATTGTGTCAGCAGTTTACAACAATACATGGTCTGATCAATAAGTATCCGGACTGTTGGCATAGTAACGAAGCTAAAGCACGCAGAGTAAAGCTGCTTGGCAAAGATGGACCTTGAACTCTGCTGTGCATGTGCATTAAGTTTTAACATTATAGCTCACTTCTGCTGTTTACAGCTGTGCTTGGTAGGAAGGTGTGTAGTGTGTGATCGTTGCATTGACCATGACAGAGAAAGTTGAGCAGAGAATCTGCATCAAACTTTGCCAAAAGCTTGGCGATACCTGCTCAGAGACCAATGCAAAGTTTCTGAAAAGTCTCCATTGTTCTTGACACAATCAAAGACATTTTGTGCAATTGAAACCCGAGTGTCCTTTTGGTCAGCTGAAAGTAGTTTTGGCACAAACTTGGCAGACACGCATCTCATACTCAAATCTTCAGTAATAATGGACTGAACTGAACCGTAACTAATCTACACATCCTCTGATAACTCATGGATGGTGATTCGACAATTTCCCCTCACAGCTGCACACGCATCTGCGATATTTTTCTCACTTCTACTGGCTGTGGGTCTCCAAGAACGTTTGTCAATGTCGATATTTTTCCGGCCATCTTGGAAACGTCTGAACCAGTCATATGATTGTCTTCAGCTCATACACCCCTCTCCATACACTTTCTGCAACTCTGCATAGGCCTCTGAGCAGGTATCTCCATGACAACTTTCTCTGTCATGCTGTGCAATGTATTTTTGCAAAAAAGAGTGCAAGAGATACACATCCATTCTTGCAGGAACATGTAGAAAGAGCAATGTGTAAGTAGAATGGTCTCTGCAAATGGAAACAGAGAGAAACACATCTGCACTCACTCTGTCGGTGCAAATGGGAAATTTCTGAGTCATTTTATTGAGAGAAAAAGTAGGTTTTCTTTGTCATCAAACACACAAACACATGTCTACACACTTTAATTTTCATTGATATATGTACGCACGCTTACACAGTGGAATACTTCAATAGATGGTTCCTGGCATCAAACAGAATGTTTAAAAGAGAAAAACACACACACACACACACATATGCCATTATACACAAACACACATGCACATTCACACACATTTGTATATACGAAGTGACAAAGCGAAGAAAAATAGAATTTGGAATCTGTTTGAAATCTATGTTGATTGCCTGTTTACGACAGACAAAAAGAAAAACAAAAGAAATGAGAAGGAAAACAAGATGTAAAATGGCCAACAGCATTTCTTGTTCTTTGTATTTAACAGCACCAATAAATAGGTTGCATCAATTGATATTTACTACTACTACTGCCGCTCTGTATACTTTGGTTTATGTGTTGTTTTGGTTTTCTTGTTTCCACACTATTTTCCTATAAAACGTTTGTAAATCCTAGGGTTTCGCTTATGTTCTCACCTGTAGGATTTCTTTCCAAATCATTCTCAACATACCTGTTATTACTAATGCAATAAGCATTATTTATCTCTCAGCTTTCACATTTTGTTTTTTATTCTTCATAAATTTTTGTCATATCAAAATCTGTTTTGGATTCATATTCGTTGACTTCCTCGAAAGAAGAAAACAGCTTTAGAGTTTTCAGTTCATGATTTGATGCTATTTCAATTAGTTACCCATTATCCGTTACTATGGGAGTTGAAGTGGGCTAAGGAGATGTACAGTGACAGGGATGGAAGTGAGAGGTACGTAAGAGTGGCTGTAGTGAGCAGAGTTATAACAGTGAGGTGGGGAAATGATGGCAGATATGCGAGAGAATTGAGAATTGATAGGTTAGAGGTGTTAAAGATGCTGCTGAAAGATAACTGGAGAGGAAGAGAAAGAGGATGATCAGTGGGAAATAGTTGCAGGAAGGGATAATAAGGAAAACGAAGGGGGTAGATGTTAATAAGAAGTGGGTCCAGTGGGGAGAAGGAGGAAGTAGTGCAAAAAGGGGTCCAGTGGGGAGGAGGAGGTAGTGTAGAAAGGGGTTGAAAAATGTGCTCTTAAATGACAACAGCAATTGAGTAGTAGCATAGAGGAGAGATGGAGGGCTGAGTATTTGGAAGTTGAGACATATAGAATGCTTGATGGGGGGCAGGGATAAACATCTCCATACCATGTAGCATCACAGAATTATACAATTTGCCTTTCACCCTGAAAGAGAAACATTTTGTTACCAATGGAGGTAATCGTTCATTAGATTAATAACAGAAACTATCAGCTACTTCTCACGATTCCTTTGGGCATTTGAGAAACTCTATTTCTTCAAGCCCTTAGACTTTATTACACCTGTGCATCTGCCACATACAAGCTCTATTTTCTCATTAACTTCCCTGATAGTGCACTGCACTTCCTATGCACCCATAGCTTGCAATGATGGGAGCTCTAGCACTCGGCTTTCCAACATATCAAGCATGGCCATTTACCTGGTGTTAGTAGAGTCCTGTCAGTTTTCCTGCTTACTAAAACCCTGGTGTTTGCTAAGTCAACTTTAAGGCCCTTTGATTCGCTTTCATACCTGGAATTTCTTTTTCAGTTCTACAGATTCTGCAATTAGAATGAGGTTATCAGCATATAGTAATTCTTAAGGGTAACCAGTCTTAAATTCTGTCATGAAAGACTAGGAACCAAGCCCTGATGAGCACCGACCTGTACACTAAATTCATTGATGTACACATGATTAACACTCACCTTACTGACAGCATCCTCGTACATGGCTTCTACAGCCTCCACAAGCCATTCATTTACCCCTGGCTTCGCAAATGATTGTTATTTTACAGAGTGTGGGTCTCTATTGAAAGCTGTTTCAGATTGACAAACCACAATGGTTTACTTTAGCTAAATACTTCGCCTGCAGTTGTCTGACTAAGATGGCATCAGCATCGCATTTAGTAAAATTCTGTTCCTGATTAATTGGACTTCATTTCTCTTCATAACTCTCGTTACCTGGTCCAGCAATTTGATACTTCTGTAATTACTTTTAAGACATCTCCTTTATCATTGTAACACTTTTAATATAAAGGTCATTCCTGAGTGACCTTTCAAGAAATAGAGATTTCAGAACCATGGTATTCTGGTTCTTGGTATACACTCGTTTAATTAAATACACAAGAAACTTGAAGTAGCAATGAAGTGAATTATTTATTGCAAATGAACAAATAAACTCTGCCTGTTTT